>NW_024582635.1:239133-241633 GCF_018398535.1 Haplochromis burtoni | reverse complement strand
GCCACTGAAACTCTAAACTCGTGTTTCATCTCGGCCAATTAGAGGGCCCACTCAATGGTGCGAAATAGATGAAAATAAGGTGAGCATTCTGAAGGGAGATATGTATAGCCAAACCACAACGGAAAGAAGTAATATGAGTGCATTTTTGCTCAAATGGATGCACTTTTCGGATAAGCGTGATACCGCTGGCCACTACTTTGTTCCTGTGCATAGGCTGCATGAACTCTCTCAAAGGACCACAACTACACAGACACTTTTCCTCCTCCCATAATCCTGCCTCTTCTTTATTCCTCTGCCAGCCATCACAGTATATCACTTTATCCCTCTTTCAAAGGTCCCAAGAGACGATTGTCACAGAGAGAAAAGTGAAATGAGAAATTCCCATTGCCACCTAATTGCATGGCCAAATCGATCCTGTAATAGATTCCTTCTCTCTGACATCCAGTCTCACTGACAACACTATCAGACAGACAAATCAGAACACTGCCTATGTTTCGGTGCACGTGTGGCGTGTGTGTGTTGGACGTTCAATCTTCAACATGGCAGGCTCCGGGCAGCCAGATATTTGTGTGATTGTTTTAAGAAAGAGAAGCTCAGAGGGAGGCTCTGCACTTCTTGATACTCTGTTTTGTTGTAGATGAGCTAAAAATATAGAAAATACATTATAAATAATGATTGGAAAGTGAGAAACCCTAATCAGCTATAAAAACAACAGGTGCTCTTACGAGGACTAGAATCCAAATATTATAAAAAGGTTATACACTATAGCATCATCATTTTAAAAAGCCACTACTTTTTGGCAACTCAAGATATAGTTGACTTGCCAAAAGGTCCTGCTGCTTACATATTACTCTGTCAGAGTTTGGCTATGGAGCTTAGTTTAACGTATGGGGACCTGATATTGCCATTAAGATACAGCAGTTACTTTTGTTAAAAGCTGGGGCAGCTGTGACTTCTGATAAACACCTGTTTTCCTTGTAGGTGACCCTCCTGAAAAGTTTACACCTGAAAGCCATGTCAAATAGAGGACTAAAAGCCCTTCAACCAAATTCAGTAAAGCTTTTGTTTTCTCTCCCTTTCTTCTTTTCTCTCACCTACAGAATTCCACAAACAGACTGAGGTTTGCCCCTAGTGCACTTTGAAGCAGTATCCTTATGGAGAACTCACAAAAAGGCTACAGCCCCAAACATTCCCTCCTCTCCTTTTAGCCTGATGACAGAGAGCATTTTCTCTTCCCTGCAGAGCAACCTTCACATGTTAGGAAACTATCCACATAAAACAGACCAAAGTAAGGTGCCAGTAAGTCTCTCTCTGTCTCCTTGAGACATACAGCAAATTCTTTTGTTTTTCCAGGAAAACCAGATGCTATGAAATGTACAACAGACTGAAAACCAATGCAATGAATGAAAAAGAAAAGAAAAGAAAACAACATGAGAGATTGTAGATATACTTAGGGATATATTGCAAGCTGGGAGATAATATTAAAATAAGTTGCTCTGATAAATTACACCATATTTAAATAGTGATTTCTGACAAATGCAAAAACCCCCATGGTTATGCTTAAATTGTAAAAATATGAAAACTGTAAGTCCATAAAGCACATAAAAGTTTAAGGGCTTTGTGTTTTTTTGGGCTGGGATACTTGAATTGGGCAGCTGCTTTCAGTCATACTGTCTCTTTCCACTATGACCTATGATGGACTCTTTGGTCTCCTTGACTTTAAAACTATATAAATCTTAGAAAAAAACAAGGTCTTAGTTTGTTCCATGCATTTCAGTCTATTTCTAAATGACTCATCACATCTTCAGGAAAATGAGATTATTATCATACCATCTGTTGGATGTTTAGGGTGGGAGTATATACTAATGTAATGAACTGATAATGATCTCAGCATAACACCTGAGACACATGAAACAGGTAAAACAAAAATAGGATAAGCAGAAGGAAGAAAGGTGTGGGGATTACAGCACATACCAGCCTGGTGTGTCTTTCACCGTTTAGTGGAGCACTTTTATGCCTTTTTCTTGTGTCTTTTAATTCTAAATGTATTTTGTACGAAACTACTTTTTAGTTCCACTATGCACTGTGAGAAACGCTGGCTTTCTTTGTGTCACATGTCAGCACTAATTACAAATCTGTGACAATTAAAGTGTAACTATAAAGATTAACATTAAACCCTTAATGAATTGCAAAACAGCGAGAAGTCTGTTTTTCATACCCCTGAACTGTATCTCTACTGTTACTCCTGAACCCTTTACTGAGAGCCTGAGACCATGTTTGTGTGTTTGCGTGTGTGTGTGCATTTGTGTCCTTTCTCGTGTCTGGGGCTTTGAAAACCACAGCTGCTGCAGGTATTTTTCACCAACAGTGCCATTTCTTTTTAACTTGGATTGATTGAAAGATGACAAAGAAAAAGAAACCGAGAGAGAGAGAACCAGGTGGCCAGTAAGTGGCCTCTTCATTGATTCTGAATGCAGGTGTCTGTGTGTGTGTGTGTGTG
>NW_024582635.1:206662-239113 GCF_018398535.1 Haplochromis burtoni | reverse complement strand
GAGACAAAGAGAAAGAGTTATCAGTGTGCGTGCATGACAGCAGACAGACGGTAGTTGCCTGGAAAGGTTTGGGTCTTACACTGTGGGGTCTTTGCGTGCCCTGACACCCACATAATGTTAATTACTATCCATGATCTGGTTGAGCTGCTGTTAATGCTCAGGAGAAAATGATTCCAATCCATGTGCTCATCCACGCACGGCCCTTAGACCAGATGTAACAGTTGTGTGTATGCACACAAAAAATTTACTTTGGGAACTTTATTAGTTTAGCAAGTTTAAGGAGGGGAACAACCCTGTTCTGGGACAGCAACCACATAACTTGATTCCAATTTCCAGAGCTCTGGCTTTTTTTTTTTTTTTAATGTTTCCAGCTTTTTACACTACACCATTACAGTGGATGGACAACAAAACAACTAACAATTACTTTGGGGGATCACTCCAAAGATAATTGCAATTTATTTACAAAATATCTCAAGAGTTGCTTATTAAATGCAACATCATTTAACAAATTCTTCAGGGAATATAAAATATATGTCATAATTCAATTCATCTTAGAGCACCTTCACAATACTTTATTCTTAAAATTCACAGTAAAATCAATTTTTAGCCACAGAGAGGAACAAACTCAATGAACAAACTGAATGAGCACTGTGCAACTTAGTTAAAGTCCTGATAAGCAAGCACTTACCTGATTACAACTAGTTGATATGCTCACCAAAAGACAGTTAAAACTGTTTCCAGCATCTACGATGACCTTGTATCAGTAGAGGGTTTCATGTTTCTTGGTACTAGCTGTCGTTTGTCTCTCTCTCTCATGATGTCTTTGGTATAACTTTAATTATTCCCTTGCTGTATGGCACTGGCAATGATACTCTGAGTCTATATGTGTCAAATATTTTGCGACATTTCAGGTTTGTCGCTCGAAATGGTGTTCACCTGTAGTAAACTGTCCAGTGTTTACCTCAGGTCGCAAAATGCTATCTGTGAAGTTATTATTTATTTGTGAGAAGGCTTTAAAGCTAAGTGAAAGAAGTCTGATACAGGTCAATAAGTCAATGAAACTCACTTCTGACAGATGTGTTTAAGAGTTTAGGAGATGGTAGTGGAGGAGGAGGCAGATGAAGAAAAGGAGGAGAAAGAGATGTTGAAAATATTCAGCAGATTTGCCCAACAGTTGCAGTACTCGGGAATCTGTAACTTTCTAATATTATTTTATTCATAAAAAATATCTTTGGAATTTATCTTGCGCAAATCTCCTCTATATACTGTGCTTGCAAGAATAAACATGCTGTTAGCATGTTCTGTTATAATATTATACAACATAATAACAATATCATTCTGATCACCATGATCATTATTACAGAAAGATGATCAGCTGATTCTGGTTCTTTGCAGGATAATATGATAATAATGTGATAATATAGTTTGACTGCTGAAGAAGAAAGTTTAGGCCCTTTGCCACACACTTACTGTAGCTTCTAAAGCTCAGATTTTAGGATTTATATGGCATTTATATGGGGATTTCACATAGTATATATTGTGTAATAGTGTCACAATACCATAGTATAATGAATAATGTATTTTTGCTGATTCTTGATATAAATGTATTAATGTATTATAATTTTTTTTCTCCAAATTTCACTGAATGCTTTTGTTTTGAGAAGAAAACGTATTTTCAATCATCTTAAAATGCAGCTATTTGGTTTGCTTCATTGTGTTTTTCTAGAACAATAAAGTTTCTAACTTTTCAACACGTCTACAATACACTTTAATATATGAATGTCAGTAAAGGTGATGCCACTAAGAAGTGTAATTGTAAACACTTTCATTGTTCTCTTTGACTGCCATACCTTTATTACCTGCTGTCACTCTGAATAAAGACAAGGAGAATGCTTCACTGATGGAGACACAGGCAGATCAATCCCCCATAAAACAAGCTGTATTGGTTTATAAATCAGGCCTCCAGTCTCTGCCTGTGGCTGCTCAATAAGCATACATCAGCTTTAATGTAAGGAGTGGGATGAGCTGCCTACTAGCTGCAGCTGGTAATAGATAATAAAGACGCACAACCGCACAAACACACACAGACGAAAAAGCACATATGAAAACAAATATGCACAAAGTAAACAAGACAACAAATGCTGATAGCATTCAAAAAGGCATTGAATTCCATGCACACATAAATGCATAAAGTATTCACACAAAGGACACTTATTGACAACCCAAACACAAGTAATTAAAAGGAGAAAAAACAAAAAGCGAACAAAGTAATATTACAGCTGCTCGTCCTCATCCTTCAGTTCACACACACACACACACACACACACACACACACACACACACACACACACACACACACACACACACACACACACACACACACACAAATCTAAATGTAAGACTGTAGTTCTCCTTTATCTCTGTAACTATTGGCCTTTACTTTTATTTTACTGCATTTTTGGGGGCTATCTGAATTTCAGATGAACCATCTGTTTGACTGGTTGCTGAAGTCTAATGGCACAAAATGTTATCATTGTAAAGAGTAATGACAGTTTAAATGACTGTATAAGGCAATATTCTAACATTGTGCTGATTTGTGGGCCAGCACTACCACTTAAATTGCAACCTTAAATGGCACATTGGTGAAAACGCGGAAACAAAAATAACAGAAGAAATACAGTAAGGGTTTTGCATGTTTGTCTCTTAATTTTCTTCCATTACTCCATTACTTTCTTCCATTATTCTTGCTCTTTTGCAGACCACAGTTAGACCAGGTCTCAGTTAAGGAAGTAGAATTTTGTTTGATATAGCTGATGGCTTATTATGGACATCTGCACTGTCCCTCTATTGATATTATAGATTCAGGTCTTTATTCTTTTGTGGGTTCTTGCATCACTAATAGCATCAGAGTAGTATTTCTAAAGCACAAACTATACCCTTTAGACTTCATAATAACAAATGACAAAAATGTGCTATATAATTTCAGACTATTCAAAGCAGTGAGCTGAAAAATATAAACGGAGAAGTGGCTGATTGTCCCATGATAACATCCAAACTTTAACAATGTGCTTATTATTGTAACCATCATGATGAAGGTCCCAAATTAGGATCTACACATCTTTTAAAGTTGTTTTTGGCAAGAGTCTAAAGTCATGTAACTCTTCCCCCCAGAAATAAAAATACACAAATAGAAGAGCAGTTATTTTAATGTGAAAGTGAAGTATAAACCACAAGAGAAGTGACTTACCTTCATTCCCAGCTCCTCAGCTTTTAACTTCCTTTCCTCTTGTTAATCTTAGCATGAAGAAAACCCAATTACAGCTACACTACTTTATCCATGTCCAAAATACTCTTCCTGGGGCTTAATCCTCCATTCTAGCCTGATCAGTGAAGTTGTTAGCATTAATTCAAACAGATTCAGATTCTGAGGTTTCATTGTGTGGCTGTACTTGTTCAGGGGGTCAGCCAAAGTTCAGACCTCAATCCACCCCAAGGGAAATGGTTTCACACCACAGTCTTCTCTCGAACTGACCCAATTCTGCTATCACTGCTTGCCTCATTCAGTGGCTGGATTATGTCTGTCCATGGTACTCTTGTGCATGTGTATGTGTGTGTGCAGTTCCACCAGTGTGACTAACAAGCTTGGCTGTAGCAGTCTGGCAGATTGAGAGACACCTAGTGCTAGTTAAAGCCTTTCGTACCCTGAGGTCATTGGCTCACTTTCCGCACTGGTCATATATGAGAAGATAGAGGGATAGAGTGAGGAAGAGTATAAAAAAAGAGGTGAAACTACTGTCACTGAGCTGACATTTTTGTCAAGTTGGATACACATGCTCACATTTTGCCAAATGGCAATATTCAGTTCAAACAGCAATAAATGTATTCTCAATGACCCCCTTTTGCTGAAGAAATATTACATTTTGATTGACTTCATGTATGGGGATACATGCTTATAAATTCATAACTGCAAAATATTTAGGACAAAATTGTATGCAAGTAGCAAAACCACCAACTTGTCTTAATAAATGCTTTAACATGGTGATTTTTTTTTAACCTAGAGGCAATTTTAGGATCTTTTAAAATTTTGTCCTGTCAAATATCCTGCACAGAAATATTTAAAATCCCAGTTAATTGGCCCTTGTTAAGGTCCTTGTTCTAAGGCAGACTTAGAATTTCTTTGCAAAGATCTTCACTGTTATCCAAAACCAATAAGTCTACTAGTCTGAATTATCCTTTGTGCATGAAAATATGGACAGCTCCAGCACTGGTGTTTGAGTTTATTGTTCACTAGAGGCAGAGCTGACTGTATTCTGAAGTGTCTTAGTTTAAATTTGTCCAACAAAAAAGAAAAACAAACTTCTGTTCCCATGATGTACAGCATATATTGCTCTCCTGAGCAACATTTATATAATCATCACGTATGTTTTGATACTGAAACCAGCCAAACAGGATTGCAGTTTACACTTTTTCAACACTGTCTGACACGTCTGAGCAGTCCATAAAAGGACCGTGCTGTATTGTCACTTGTGCCACATAATACCTGCTGGCTTAAGTAGGTTAAAAGAGAGCTTGAAAGAGAAATCAGGTGTAAAGAAATAAAGAATAAATAATAAAATCCTCACCTGACCCACGATGTACAAATGTGACATTATTTCAACACCAAATGGGTATATTTTTCTTCTAAATTGGTGATGCAGGCTTTAAATTTTATTATGTACTGAATTTTAATTCTATGGTGCCTTCCAGCTGTTATTTTGTTCATACTGTGATTTGTTATTTTAATAGCCATGAATTAAAATAATCAGGAACAAAAAACGCAAATGCACGGATGGGCTATGCAATATTGTACTGATCCATGTGCAGTTATGGAGCCAGGTTGCACATTACATAAGCATTTGTATCGTTGACACTGTGAGTCAAGGAGTTCATGCATACAGTCCTTCAGCCTATAGAAGAGAAGCTGGATCGGAGATTTGTTTAGTTTAACTTTCAAAACCCCATTTTAAACAAAATGGTTATTTATGGCATTACAGATGAAACGTGTATATGTTTTAGTTATTGGACACCAGAGTATTATGTTTTTTTTACTTTATATCTGTTGTGTAAACAAACTGGTACCGAAATAAAATGCAGTAATCACTGAAGCTGAACCCTCAATAACCCCTGTTTTTTTCCCCTCTTCATATTTTTTTCCTTTTTTACTTGGGAGAAGCTGTCTCCAGCTCCTAAAACGTACTTTTATTTATGACAAGTCTGCTCTTCATTGGAGGCCTGTGATGTGTTATCTGGGCCATGTCATACTATACATACCCTTTAATGACTAATTCAGTCTCTTGGCTTATGTACTAAAATAGAACAGGCACAAGGGAAAAGAGAAATCAATTGAAATGTTGCAATGTTTGACAGGACTGTGCTTGAGGAGACAAAAAAAGGAAAAAAAGAAGAAGAAGACATTAGACGGTGTCGCTTCCTTTTGTTTTCTGACTGAGAGAGTGTGTGGTGTTGAGACATGCAGAAGCTGTATGTATGTATGCAGGGTGCCGGTACGTTGGGGAATTTATTTTTTCAACTGTCTTTGATCACTTTCAGGCTTTGAAGTAACTCTTGGCAAGGAAGGGGGGGAAAAAAGCGAGGCAGAAGTCACCGCAAGTTCACATCGCAACTAGGACTTGCAAAAACTGCAATCTGCATAATTTATTCTTTAAACAGTTAAAATGGAAAGAGATGAGGAGATCTCTAGGTGCCCAACAAACCCGCCTCCTGCTTGACAACCCCAATTAAACACTCTCCCTCTCCACATTTGTTCTCAATTACAGATTGAAGAGCGACAACACGAGAGCCTCTAATGCTCATCAAGTGACTGATTTAAAGAGAGACAGAGGAAGGTAAAGCACCAGCAGTCTAGGGAAATGTAATTGATATGTGTTGTAAATGAGCAAATAGAGGCAGCTGCGGAGGAACCATAAAGAAAGAACAGTCATGGTCATATATATATATAAACACACACTTATCTATCAACATGTTTTTCTTCTCCAAAACTCTTAGCACAGTGGATTTAAATATTAAATAAGATGCACCGTTCTATAAAATGTAATAACAATAATTATGATCACAAACAAACTTCAAACTTTTTCTAGTCTCTTAATTTTTCTTAATACTTAATATTAAACAGATCCATATTATTATATAACATTATTTATCTTCAGCCATTAGTTCAACACCTACAACATCCTTACAAGAACAATGGGCTATCAAAAGTTGGTCCTCACAGGGATATATAGATCTTACCACCTCAAAGAGATAAACCTCAAAGGTAATTGCATCACACAGAATATGAAGTACTGTATGATAGCTCCAGTCAGATTACTCAGACTTGTGGAATATTTTCTATGAAGCGGTTATTCACTACAGGTTTTTTTAATCTTCTAGCGAGAATTTTTAGATGGCAATCTTGCCCCAAATTTCCATTTTCTTACCAAAAAAGTATGTCTGCTTTGACAGTAACTTATTAACCTCAACCACATCATTCTGCAGAGTGAAGGTCTAAAGTAAGACACAGTTTTAAGAATTAGTAAGTGCAATTTTCTTTCGGCCTCCAAGGTGAAAACATTCATTCAAAAACACCATTGTATTTTCCAGTGCAATTGAATGGTCAAAATGAGCAACTCAGTCAAATCACCTCTATTTATACATTTATTTAGGTTAGGTTAACAGATTAATTGATTTTATTATAACACACATGCACACACATATATATCTATATCTATATCTATATCTATCGATAGATAGATAGATAGATAGATAGATAGATAGATAGATAGATAGATAGATAGATAGATAGATAGATATAACATAATGTATCACACTGATTTTTTTCTTAATCTGGAATAATGTCTGATGATTTATTTTTAATATTCTCAGTGATTATTCTCTGCTTATGTGACAGCAGGTAGTGATGCACAATGAGGCTGTGGCCTGACAGAAAGGATTTACACTGGACATAATTCAAACCACCCGAAGCCTTTAGTAGCGAAACTCAGTGCCTTTTAGTGGTGCATTGAGCTTAATGACAACTCAGGGGGAAATGTACATTAGCATACCAAATGCATCAAGAAGATTTCAATTATATCCTTTGTGGGAACAGCATAAATAAAGTCTAATACAATGACTGTGTAGACGACAAACAAAACCCCAGGCATTTAAGTTCACCCATACTGTGTGATGTCTATTCAAACAAATGTAGATTTAACAGAACTGTGAATTGAAAAAACAAACAGAAATAATCAGAGTGATCAAAGATGCTCTTGTTTGTAATTTTTGGAGACAGTGGATTAGTATGTCAAAATAATTAACGAAGGACAATTCATTGTGACAAATGAGAAACAGGAAATCCGGCCTTTGATATATCCACATGTGCCTTCATCATGACTCTGTTGCTCTTATATCTGCTGCAAGCAATTTTCTTACAATGCAACTGTCAAACTGTGCTCTGTTAAAAAAAAAAAAGCAAGGCATGACATCCTATGGTCATGACATGTCAGCACTGATGCTGAGTGAGGTGGGATTAAATTCATCAGACAGACTTTGACCCGCTACCGGGGTACGTACACACTCTGTTTCTCTCTCTCCCATTCCAGACACTCCCAATTAAGCCTGAAGTGCAATGCTTGTTAAACTAAAACCATCCTTTTCTGAAATGTCACAGTGTCTCCCTGCCGTGTGGCCCGTCTGTAAACAGCTCTGTTGCTGATGCCAGCTTGAACCCCCTGGTGTGTCTCCTCGTGTGTGTTTTGTGAGAGCAAAATTGTCGCTTGCATTATCACATTGTTGTGAATGCTTGAGTGCATATTTGACTTGTTGTTGTTTTGCTGTTTGGTGTGCTCTATGGGTTATATTTTTATATGTGTGTTTTATGCTATTCATTATGGGAGTCTTTGCCTTCCACCCACGCCCTCATTTGTGTGCATGTGTCTTTTGTGTGAGTATGTGTGTACGTGTGTGTGTGTTTGACATCTCATTTGGGGGAGCTGACAGAGTGAAGGATATGTGCTGTAATTGTTGTCTGACTATCTTCATGCTGTAATTGAAAATGTCTTATTGGTGAAACTTTTGTCAAGATGTTTATACGAGCATGCCATTTAACATTAACACAGCTGCTCCTTTTACCTGTGCAATTACTTAAGTGTAGCCCACCTCTGACACTTGACGTAGAGCCAGTGCCATCCTGGAACTGGGTAAATTACCATACCAATTGCTTGGTATGAACAGCTTGTTCTTAAAACAATAGGGCGATGGATTTTTGAACTCAAACTCCATTCATCTATTCATCCATGGTATCCATGGTATCCAGCATCCATCCATGTTCCCAAGCTGCCTTCCCTTTGTGTTCTGTGTGAACTCCTATTTTGTTGGACTTTGTATCAGCCAACACAAAGGCTTGCTTTTCTTTTCTTAGGCAAACAAAGCTTGACAGTCAGATATCCAAACCATCTCCACTGACTGCTTTCACTGCTGCAGAGCAGCACCCCTACTTTGAACCACCGCCCAGTGACTGAGCTGATTACCTTTTCTCTAAGGGCAGATCTTCTTTGGAGGGAACTCATTTCCTGTTCATGATCCTATTCATTTGGTAACTACCTGCAGCTTGTGATCATCTGTGAGGGTAGTAATGATAACTTTGAAGATAATCATCAGCTTTACCTAGGTACTTGAAGTCCACTTGAGGCAGAAATTCATCCTCTATCTTAAGCAGGAAATCTTTTTTTCAACAGTGTAAGCTAGACATCACTGCTTGATGTAGCCAACAATAGCAAAGATGTGATCCTGAGACCAAAGACAGAAGTTTGACGTTGTATAGGGAGTAAATGACATTACAGGCCCAATAACCAATTCTCCAGAAGCACCAGTTACACACACACACAGGGACATGCCTTTTCCAAGTCCATAAAACATATGTAGACTGGATGTGTGTACCCTCCAATATTTAACCTCCTAAGACCCAAACTCTTCCACGGCATGCATTTTTAATCTCTCTTTGATATTTGGACATTTTGGGACCTGATGAATGTGAAAACAAAGAATTACCAGATTTGTTTAACCTGATTTCTGTTTCTAAGAAAAATGAGAGCCACATATGAGGATATTCATTTAAACTTTCGATAGAACAGTGGCAGTATAATGTTCTCGTAAGTGGACATCAGGCCCTTGTAGAGCAAAATTAAGTATTTTGGTCTAAATAACCCAAAAATGCGATGTCCACATATGTGGACACCAGGTCCTAGGAGGTTAAAGAGCTTGTCTGCTGTCTCAAGATGATTAACCTTAAAAAAAGACAGGAAGAGTGGCTGGTTTATATTTAACAGATTATAAAGCAGTACAGGTTGGGTCACAAACTGTCACAGTATGTTGTGGTATTTTTATTTCAATGGGTGTCCATTATTATTTGACTGATGTGCTGTTCAGTAATTCTAAATGTATGCTGCACAACATTAGTTGTATCCTAGCTTGCTTTTGCCCAATCATCAGAGGGAAGATTCACTGTACAACAACCTAAAACACAGGCAAGCATATAAATAAAAGCACACAGACACCCTGTGATTACATTATTCATAGCACTGCTGAGTGCTCTTACACAGAGTCCGAAAACACATGATGACCTGCTGTACAACACTGAGTGATAACAGCATCAGCTAGATTGTCTTACACTGAGAGGGAAAGATGATGAAAGCTAAAGTGAGTGAGAGAGAGATGGAGGAGAGAGAGATAAAGAGAGATACTGAGAGACTGAGCTCTTCATCCAAGAAGATGTATGTGTGCTGTTCTTGCATTCAGTCTAGTTGCCTAGACTACTGCTAATGAGCAGGTGGGTACATATGTTATACAGCATTAAATAACAGCCTCTTGTAATGCACAACAAGGACATGCCGAATGCACTCAAATATACACATATTAAATATTTGCATCAAGAGAAAAAACAAGGTATAAATAAGACCATAAACAGATCAGCTAAGATGCAAATAGTAAATGGACTGGTTTTTACAGCATATAGTGCTTTTATATTCTAACTTAGCACATGCCTCATTCACCCAATAACACCATTCATACAAGCACTTTTTGGGTAAATTACCATACCAATTGCTTGGTATGAACAGCTTGTTCTTAAAACAATAGGGCGATGGATTTTTGAACTCAAACTCCATTCATCTATTCATCCATGGTATCCATGGTATCCAGCATCCATCCATGTTCCCAAGCTGCCTTCCCTTTGTGTTCTGTGTGAACTCCTATTTTGTTGGACTTTGTATCAGCCAACATAAAGGCTTGCTTTCCTTTCTTAGGCAAACAAACCTTGCACTATGATTAAGTTTCTGTTTAACATTCACGCACACTCGCCCTCCTATTCAGCATTTTACCGAAGGATACTCAAAGACTGGAGGAGAAAGAGATCGCATCACCAACCTTCTGGAGAGTACCTTACCTGCTCTACCTCCCAAACTACAGCCAACAACATATAAAAGCCACAACAACCAAAATAGTACAGCGAGTGACTATATGAATTCAAGTTTACTCTATAAAGACCATTGCTTACTTCTACATATATGTATGGATATGGATATATATCATAATTACATCAATTCTGACAAGATCCCCATCCCCCAGCAAATTTCACTTAAATTTTAAAAAAGGAACTTATGCGTATGCATTTTTCATATACTTCATTTAAAGACTCGTCTCATTTGGCCCATATAATATTCCGATTTAAAAATCTCAATTTTAAAGAACATTTTAAACCCATTTATATCAGTGTATATGTGGAAGAACATGCAAGCAGTAATATGGGTTATAGGCATTTATTAGCCTCAGTCTTACTGCAGCACACTGGCACTTCATCCAGGTAATGGACAGGAGATTAAAATACTGCTGTGACCAAATCCACTGAGTCTGAATGAAAGAAAAAGATTATTTGACTTAAGCTGGGTGGAGAGCATGTCCTTCATTCTCACCTAAGTGGAGTAAAAACATTTATTCAGGCTTTGAGCAGTTTATCTCTTCTTTGAGATGACTGAAGGTTTACATGGTTGTCAGATACTCCAGCTTCCTCCCATAGTACAAAGATATTCATAGCAAGGCTACATCTAAACTGAATGTAGGTGTGAATGTGAGCATGAATGGTTTTCTGTATCCGTGAGTTAGTCGTGCGACAGACTGGTGACCTGTTGGAGGTGTACCCTGCCTCCCACCCTGAGGCAGATGGGATGTGCTCTAAGCCCAAGCAGAAAGAAATGGACGGATGGATGTTTGCCTGATATCTGTGTATGCTATTGCTGTAGGGGTTATCAAAGGAAAACAATAATACAAAGTAATCTGCCATGTACAAAACTTGAAGAAGATTTTACTGATCAACTGATCTCAGTCTGAGATCTGATAGATTTAAAAGATTCCATTTTTTTTATATATATATAACTTCCAATTTTCAGGAAAGAGACAGCTACACTTTCTTCCACTAAATAGTTTTGTTCCATCTTCCAGTTCTATGCATAACATTTAGACTTCACTGAAAGTGACTTCCTTTTAGCATGTGGAATGTTAGTTCTGTATTATAGCAACAACTAGCAAGCAAATAGATATGACAAAGACATTAATCCTATGCTTTTCACATATTTATGAATGGGATGCTACTGGAATCACAGGTTGTTCAACCTGGTCATATCTGCTACATAGGAAGGCAGCTGTTGCATTTAAACTACCAATTTGTTGTAAACTAACACTTGAAAGATTACTTTAGCCAGCTACCTCAGTCTTCTCCTTCAATGCCTAAGGTGCTCTAGTGGCACTTTGTGTGGGGGCTTTTCAATAACTAAGCCTGTTTGAATGCTGGAACAATGAACAGGAGCTGCATTACAGGGCTGACATTGCAGTAAAATGCCATCACATTGCCCAAAGGGCTAGACTTAACCCAACTGTGAAATATGCTCCTTTGAGAGCAAGGGGTTTAGGATAAGGAGAGGAAGAAGGAAATTACTTTAATTTATTGTGCTTTAAGGGGCCAGCGTCGATACTGATAGGTGGCAGTGTTGAGTCTGCTTATGTTTGTAAATGGCACTGAGCAAAAATGTCTGTTCTGGTTGATTTAACCCGCCACCTCAGGAGTCTTCTTCAAGGTGCTTAACTACTTCTTGTGATTTTTATGTGACATGTAGTTCTTCCAAAGATTATATTCAAATCAGACTAAATGGCATGTAATGTAATTACATGTATTTTCCCCTATGTTATATATATGTCAAAGATGAAAGGCACAGGGCCAACAGCAGGGATGCACCACATTACTCCTTTACCTCTTAAAGAAGAGATAAAGAAGAAGCCCACGAATCCATCACAAATTGTTCTTTTGCAATGTGTTTCCCAAAAGTTTTCAACAGCAAGTTTATCTGCCTCTGCTAGCTTTTTTATCACTCAATTAACGCATAAGAAATATTAAAGGAGCAGAATGGAGAAATGATTTTAGGATAGACGCACTCTAATCACAGCGGCAGTTTCACCCCTGGCCTGTTGATTATGATGCAGCTGCAGGTGCAGCTGGAAAGCCTCCCTGACCTGTGTCACAAGATGAATTGTAATCAACTGTGCAAGGACATCTGGTTCTGAATGGTGTGAGAAAACCAGCGAAATGTCTCAAAAGTGTTTTTTAAAAGGCTGTAGTCTATGGTGATTATTTTTTTTGGAGGGAAACAGACATGTACAATGGCATCTAATTTGTGCCAATATTTCTATAGATTATGCATCTTGATCATTCTGGTAAATCTTACATATTTTCTTGATCTTTACAAAACTAATTGCACAAGCTTGGATTACTTGTTAAGAGCCAGTGTCTTTTGTTGTGCTAAACTGTGAATTCAGATCAGTTACTAATTTAAAATGTGTTCTATATCCATGATATTGTAGTATATTGTTAGTTCTTAGGATAAATATTAGTAGATGCTTTCATTCTTTCATTTGTTAAATGTATAAAGTTAAATTCCATATTATGGTTTTGATAAGTTGCAACTTGCAAGTACATTAGGACACCTTTTAGATTGTGGATCTGTCTCCTTTGGATTATAGACATGTGGATCTGTTGACCTGACATCAGGACTTTACTTGGTTTGAAAAGAAGTCGCATTGGAACTTCTTGAAGGTAGCATTCCCAGTGAGCCGTGCTGTCAGTGATAACCCAAAGCTCATATCAGAGAGCTGAGGATCAAGCTGCTACCAAGCCAGCTGAGGTAATCTGTCACACCAAGGTAGCCACTGAGACAACGGGTGGTAGAATACAGATATACACAACAACATTCCTACACATATGACTCATCACAACACACATAGACACATGTTCATTTCTCTGTATGTATAAAGCACCACGACACACACATGCAAAACACAATCCTAAAATCCTGTGGTGAAGCTTTGGTGCCTGGACCAGCTTTAACACTGGACCCAGTATGATGTTTCACTTTATGACTGCTTTCTAAAGCTTCACTCATTATACTAAATTTTACAAGCACACAAATTACCACAACAAGATTATCATGTTTGGATTTTAGCAGCTAGTAAGGAAAATACGTGCTTTTCACCAGAGCACACAGAAAAACACCTCTGGTTTCATAACCCTCTCAATTTTTTAAACTTTGTGTAAAAATAAACAGCCTACTCACTAATCTTTCATAAAGCAAAACCAAAGTTACTGCAGAGTTTAGTTTTGTGAAAATGTTTTCATATGAATTTAAACAGTAGCCAAAGGGCAAAAAACACTGAAAATTTTCAAAAATTGCTTTAAAAAAGCCCTAAAATTAGAAATTTGATAGAAAAACAACAGACTAACTAAAATATGCAGTTTTAAGCTGTTGAAACAGACACTCTCTTTCTCTCGCTCACACACACACAAACACATACAAATACAGCCTTAGATAGCATCAGGTCCTCCTACTGCTACCATAATAACATTCATAATCATTCAAAACCTTTCACGTGACTTCACCTCTGTTATCTGAGAAAATTAGCAGCTAGTAAAAATGGTAAGACAAACGACAAAAAAATATGGGTAATGAGTCAAAATGAATAGGGAAGGTCAATATTGGTTAATAGGTTAATAGGAAGGTTAATAAATAAAAATAATAATAACAACAATAATATTATGCAATTGTTCGACGTTTGAACCAGCAAGAGTGAGTATGTACATAGACTGTGGGGACTATAAAGCGTTCTCTAGTTGTTGCATGTGATGGTACAATGGGAAGTAAATTGTACTGAAGCACTGCAGGTTTCATATCATCACCTGTCCACATTGCTTATCTTTCTGACTGGTGGATGCATCAATACTTATGTCAAATACATCAAACAGAAATATGACTTAGAATCACACTGACTGTCTTACCATCTTGATAAACAAATGATGTAGAAATGAGGCAAGTACAATAGCACAAAAGTTAGAATAGTGCACATTTCTACTTGTAAATATTCGTATTTCCTGACTGTATAATTGCAATATATATATATATATATATATATATATATATATGTCTATCTATCTATCTATATATATATATATGTCCTTTTTTACTATATATATGTTGTAAATAAACATTGATGGTCAAAATGAATTGAAATTACCGCTGCTATTTGCATTTAGGTGAAGTCTGAGATTTATTATCATTCTGACCACTTGAGAAAGAGAAATGTAGGAAATAATTTAATAAAGGTGGGTTTAATTAAAGTCAAGGTTTGGTAAGGACATCTAAGTAAAAGCTAAATAAGAACCAAGAAAAAAACATTAGTATTTAGACAGTCTAAAAACAAAACAAGCCTTTTTTCCAATTAGAGGCTGCTAACAATAACCCATGGGCAAAGCATTCAGCTGCAGGGTTCTCATAACCCTACAGCAGCGTCACCTTCACCATCAATTCTTTTTCTTTCAGAGCTTTGGAAAGACTGACTAAAAACGTCTTTGAGTTCAAAAAATGCTTCACTGAGCAGAATGAAAAGCAAGTTAAAATATACAAAACTTGGAAAACTTACCAACACATGAACCATCAATCTCCTCATACCCAACACTACAGACACATCTTCCCAGGGGAACCAACCAGTCTCCATCAGCTCCACAGAACAGTTTGGGTGTGTCTCTTTCTTCAGCATGGTCAACACAGGCCCCCCTCACTTCCACCAGTGAAGAAGAGTCCACGCGGGGCACTGTGTCTGGAAATGAGGCCAGGTTCCTCAGTGTAAATGGACATTTCTTATAGTAAACCCTCACAGACACTAATGCAATGCAAGCGCCAATGTCCTGGAAAGCCAGATAAAAGCCTTTCCTGTTTATGGGTCCCACCTCCCGCACCTCCGTATTGAGCTTGAGGATCCGATCTCCAAGATCCATCTGAGTAAAGCTCTCATCAGCAGCAATGGTGTCAATCTTGGTGTACTGCGCAGGCCTGAACTTGACACCGTGTGCCTCATCTGTCTCATGATAGAATAGATTGAAGGTCTCCTTGCAGGTGCCAGACACCCAAGGGATTGAGTTACAGTCGCGCAAGGTGAAGCGGAGCTCCACGTAGACCTTCTGGGCTGCCTGTCGTGAAATCCAGTTGGAGCGAAGCCAGTTGTTTTGGTTGGGCTCCATCACATTGCAAACCTGGAAAGTATGGATGGGTCGGTTGTGCTCGTCCATCTCTGTGATTGCATCCCACTAAAGGAAAAATAATAAGAGTGTAGAGGGTCGGGGAGAGAGGAGGAAAGAATGGGGTAAAAATGAGGGAAGAAAAAGAAAGAGTTAGTATTAATTCAAGATCTGCTAGCAGGCCTCACAGGTCATAGCATTCCATACAAAACATGGACAAAATTAACAACATAGTTGTGCAATATTAATTGAGTCCCAAGTGTGGCACTGAAGGAAAACTGTGTGGTCATTTCAAATCCCAAGATTGATGCTATACAGAGCACAGACGCAATCTGGAAGTTATAATAGCATCCTGCTTCTTTCTGCTTCTTTATGAGACACTTTGTTTATATTAGACTGTATTCAAACCAAATTTGGACAGTAACACATTTAGTTCCTTCAGTGGGCTGGTTTCAGTCATTATGCAAATGTACTGTTTATAAGATTGGGGAAACCTGCAGTCAGCTGAGACTGAAGAAGTCACTTGAATGAGTGACGAAACGTTTCTCCCACAAAACGCTACGTCCAGATGAACAGAATCAACTTTTGGAGAACACATTTAGTTGTTCAGATATTCTTCTCTGGATTAAGGTTAAAGAGAGTGCCAGCAAGACCATCTCAGTCCATACCACATTCAAGTAAAAAAAAGAAAAAATCATTAACAAACTAACAATCTGTTTTCCTCATATTCCTAGAGGTAGGTTTTCTCCTGGTATGATGTCGAGCTCCAGCTGCCTAGTCATCAGCTCTGCAACTCCCAGGTCACATGATTAGGGAGCATTGCAGCTTTGCAGGGTCATTAGGTTACCTGTCCCCATGTTGATGGGAAAGAAGTTAATGGGGGGGTTTTAGCCTCCTGGTTCTGCAGCGCTCTCAGGTTTTATTAGAGTGGGGACTGGCTACATGGGCGACCCCAAAACCACACAACATCGACCTCAAAGAATCAAATTACCTGCCTGGGAAAAAAGGGCTCTCAAATCAGTTCGCTTACAATGCAGCGTCAGACTCTCCACGAGCTGCAGAGTTTGCCCTTGTGTGTGTGTTTGTGTATGTTTGTGTGTATGAGGTTTATATTTAGACTCATATTTACGCCACTTACCTCATAGGTTTTACTGTATATGACGATATATGGGATCTATTTTTACCCATCACTGCTGCTGCTACTGTTCCCATTACTTTGCATACATTTTCCTAGATGAAACACTTATGCATGCATACATAATTTTCAGGCATCGAAAGCTCAATTCGGTCACTGTGACTTCTCCAATGAACCTTGCTTGTGCATTGCAGTATGCACAGCTGTCTACTTCTTTGAGTCAAACACTAAAATCAACACTGTTTTCAGAGATGTGAGAAATATGCTCGAAGGTATGGAAGACCATGTATAAAGCTTTCAATTACCAACACATTAACATAAGTAATTTGACTACATCAAACATACACACATTTCATGTTCCCTTTCTTGGGTCTGGGGGGAGAGATGCCTGTTCTAAACGAGGGCTGGAAAATAGCTCGTTTATAGGCAAACAAAATCCGGAGGGTTGAGATAGTGCTGGTGGTTAATTTACCAATACTATTTGCCTGATAAGCTTGCACATTTAATAAGCTGTTTTTTCACTTAGATAAATATTACCTCTTGATGAGAGTAGTAATCAAAGCCTAATGTTTGCTCTCACATACTCATTATCCTTTTTAATAACATGTTCTAATTCAATCATCCAAAGACAGCAGGTTTTAATCTGCTCTTCGCTCAAGGTGTAAACGTAGCATTACAGTCAAACAAATTGAGTTTGATTAAATGTGATGTTGCCATCAAAAGTACACACTAAATCCAGCTGGACAACGCGTTTCTGTTGGGGCAAGGCATAAAGATAAAAAACAAAAACCAAAACAAAAAAACAGAACATGAAATACTTAAAATATTGGCATGAAAATATTTCCATGAAGAAGCTGAAATGAGAAAAAAAAATCAAAATATAAACAGAAAGAAATAACTTTGAAAGAAAAATATGGAAAAATGCAGAAATAATAACAACTGACTAGGAAAACAGACTAACAGATAAAAAAAGAGAAAACATGGATCATTAGCTTCCATATATAAAAAATCTAAGTAGACATATGGAGTTTACTCTTTGTTAAGTCCATATGGATTCACTGGGATTCCAAAGCTTTCAGATATGATTTCAGAACCGTCCTTTGTGATAAAATCTATGCCATGGCTCCAGACAGAGAAAAGCCTCTTAATGACTCCTTTGGGATAATCAACAAACGGAGCACCAAAGGACTATGGAAATGGACATGGAAACTGTTTTCTTTCCTAATACCCACATTTTTTCCCCAATGCTAGGTGACTGCATCACATTATTCTCCCCTTGAAGAGAGGAAATATTTAATCAGTTACTTTTTGTTGTCTGTCTGACATTACTGTCAAATTTTGTGTGATAGTAGAAACTAATAACAACTCGAGCTGATTTAATTTTGGTGAAAATTGGGTCAAGGTCAGAGTCACAACAAATTTCAAAATCAGTGAAAAAGCTTACCCACATTTTTTATGAATCATTTTTAAATTTCACAACAATATACTACTCATTTGAGCTTCATCATCATTGTTAGCTGTACAACACACTTTTGGTTTCTTCAATGCAATACCCAAACGACATAATGACCAATGATGCCATAACAGGCTGATGTCATTGTATTGCAATAAAACATCATTAAAACACTAAAGTTTTTGTATAGTCCTTGTCTTTCTGGGGAGTTACACTCCCTGAGTGCTCTTGTAAGAATGTACACTTGATACTGATGGCAAGCATCTTTCTGATTCAAGGTCTAGTGATTTAAGATATTATGCAAACCATTCTTACAGTTTTCTTTCTTTCTTTCTTTCTTTCTTTCTTTCTTTCTTTCTTTCTTTCTTTCTTTCTTTCTTTCTTTCTTTCTTTCTTTCTTTTGCCACTAAATCAACTACAGATCATGATGAGTTTGCTCATTTACCACTGGTTGTTGGAATTTCTGAAATCTTCTGTTGGGATGTCAGCTAATGGTGTACTTGCACTAGTCACAGCTGGCCCTGTACGTGCTAGCATGCACTAAGACTGTGTCTAAGAATCAGACTGCTGAGATAAACTGTGAGTATGCTCCAGTTTGTCTCAACATTTAAACTGTTTTTCATGCTGCCCTCTCTTTCATGCACACTTTTAAAAATCACCTTTTTTTGTAGAACATAATAAGGCTAATATATGATGGTTTTAAACTGGTAAAACACTGTCCTGTATTATGTCTCACAAATCCTGACAATTATTTAAAAGTGATTTACATGGAGCCATCTGTTACTAAGGAAGTGCTGAAGTTCCATGTTTGAGTAGATGTATACTAGGGTTGTGCCACATTATATACATTTTAACATAATAAAAATCACGCTATATTGTGATATCATTGCTACAGCAATCCATGCGTTTTCATTTCTTAAAGACAAAGGACACAGACGAGACAACAAGACAAACCCTGGCAAACCCTGACATCAAGAACCATGTGTCAGCCTATGATAATTTCTTCATTCATGAGCTCCTCAAAGTAGTCCTCCCATCTCCTCAACGCACTCTCTTAATTAGTGCATTTCCATCTCTCCCCTTACCCTAATGCACTGTGCATCCTTTCCAGCTCAATCTCTCTGCCTAGCCATGCCATAAAAGTCCTTTTCCTGCAATGTACAAGTGTCAATAAATGTTCAGCATTCTTTCTCTATATCAAACAAACTATACTTTGACAGTGTTTGAGGATGGTACAGATCATCCAGTGTGATTAAAACCCTATGCATAGTTTGAAAACGATAAAGAATCATCAACAAACATTTATGACTCTTTTTTTTAAACTTGCTGTCACTCATATTCAAGACTGATGCCCAGCTTACTCTGGTTCTTGCTCCAGCATTTAAAGTTGCTGATTCAATCATCCCTTCGGGTTCTTTCAATCTTATTTGACCACTTAGTCAGCTGTTGACCTGCAGTGGTGTCTGTAGGAAGAAATGTGCATCAGCACAGTTGAACAGTGGTAGGTGCTTTACCTTAGAGGAGCAACTGGAGAAACCCAAATTATACACGATAACGCTGTGTCCTAGTTTAAAGGGTTTACACGTTTGGGATTTTATGTGACTATACCAATGGCTTCTAGCTCAAACCTAAGAAAAACATGTAATTGTTATTTGGTAATTTGACACAATAATGTATTTGTCAGAATTACTAAAACTAATAAACACCTTCAGGCTTTGTAAAGTCTCATTTATGTTAAGGATAAGGATGACATTTGAAGTGGTGTTTAGTGAAGACCCATGTTAAGTGTTGAACAAGTCAGCGACCCATTAAATCTTAATGTATTATGTGTAAATACATGGCTTTAGTGACTGCTAAAAATGACAATTGAACAAGTTCTTTATGTATGCTTGCACACACAGAGAGAGCAAGGTCAAACATAGCCCTCAGTCTCTCTGAGCAGGATATTTTTATAGCACACCAAGGCACTTCTTTCCTGATTGGACTCATGGTAACAGCTAATATTTCATAAAATATAAAATCCTTTCTATCAGACAGGATTTTTAATGGGGAATTATTGAACAAGAGACATGGGGCCGAGGAAGAAAATAGAAAGCAGCAAAGAGAGGACAGACAAAGAGTTAAGAGTTACAAATGTGTGGTGTTCAGGAGATTTAAGAAAACTACTAGAGTTAGCGGCCATTGGAATGAGCCTGAATGGCAATGTAGATAAATCAAAGTGTCCAGTGACTGAAAGATTGAGGCAACGATATCAGAGTGATTCATCTCAGAGGGGCAAAACAATCCATTGTGATAGAAACGCACAGCTGTTGAAATCCCCAACTAAACACCATTCACAGCTGATCCACAAGACCTCCAAGACTTTGACATTTTGTCAGTTAACTGATAATGTCAAGCAGCTTTGTGGTGGCAGCACTTTAAAATAAGTCGCTAGAGATTTGCATTGTGAAGCTGGGAAGCAAAGCAATAACGTGTATTTCCTCTTAATTATTTCAAATTCCAGTGACAGCGTTGCCCCTTTGGGCCAAAGCCTGCAGTCCACTCACCACCTGCAATCCCCATCCACACTCCACTTTATTACTGTGTGTGCTGCTGGTTTGTAATCTCACTGTTGGATGACTTCTTTTTCAAAGTGCCAAACTTTAAGTCTTGGTTGGACACCTCACTACCTTGCCATCCAGCCCTAACATGCATAATTGAAAAATGGCCAGAAAATGTGGTTGATTGATTGCAGCCTGGGACCAAGGCCTTTACAGCCCATCTCTCTCACCCATGCAATCGAGCCAGTCATTTTACTGGCCACTCGCCTGGGGGTGAGCTCCTTTTATTAACACTGTGAAATCCAGAGCCCTATTGAGAGTTACACTTTTAACTACAGTGTCATAACCAGCTTGGCTCATCTTCACTTGAAATGAAATATTTAGTGATCCTAAACATTCCCACTACTCGGTTGGATTTGAGCCTGTAAAGAAAAAAAAAATTAAAGACTATTTTAAAATCCAAAGTCCCACTGTGTGAATGATGTGTTATGACCAACTATAAAAGACTTAATAATTATAATACTGACATTGGGCAGGTTAAAGAGCAATGCTTTAATGAGAAGATTAACTTCCTTTTTAGATTTGGTTAAAAACATAGTGGAGTTTTCCAAAATACACTTAATATATGTAGAATCTAAGAAATACTTCCAATTTATTTCCATATATTCTTTATCTCTCGTAAGCATAACACATATGGTGGAAAAACAGCAAGGCACTAAGGAGATTTTATTCAGAGCACTTAGGTGCTGTACATTTTGTAAGTGTGAACAAACCAAGTAGTGGGAGTTAAGTGGCCACTGGAGATAAAACTAGCAGCTCTTACACGAATACCATGAGATGGTGTCTGTGCATGTGTAGAATTGTAGAAATTTCCTAACAACATCAGATTCAGTCACACAAAAATGTACAGCCTCAACTCCAATGACATGGAACTTACCAAATGTAAGAATTCTTAAATATATTCTTGAAACATAAGAAGCATTTCAGTGACTAAATAATTAACGAATTAATAAATTCAGTCCAATCTATCATGCTAGGACGTTGCAGGGGGATCTAAAAGATTTCAGGGACAAATAACAAAAGTCATATGGGATCCAAACAAGACCCTGACATTAGAGAGAATACGCAGGTGTTCACCTGGGCCACAGGAGACTGTATCTGAATAAATATTCAAAATGTATAACTAAATGTCCTGTTGCCTTGCTCTTTCTACACAGAGAAAGCATTGAGTTTGCTGGTTGAATGCTGCCCACACACACAAACACGTACAAAAAAACACACACTGTGTCAAAGGAGTTGGGAGCCGATGTTTCCAGTCTCCAAAGACTCCTCTGAATTACAGCAGAGATTGGCAAAAAATGGAAGTGAAAGAGAAAACTGGCCAACATATACACCTACAAGAAGTTATATTTAGTTCCATCATTTCTTCAAAACATTTTCATTTTCATTTCTTTTCTTGTCCAAACATCTCAATGCAAAGCTTTATAAGACACATGCATTACAGTAAGTAATTGTCTCGCTCCCTCGTGTTTCTCTCTGTCTTGTGAAAGAAACTTTTAAATCTGGCTTTTAATAAAAAAGTTTTTTAGTTTACTTCCTTAAGAAATAAACAGTCACTTTACAGTGTATCCACTGATTATTTTTTCTTTAGGGACAAGAAGTGATCAGCTGTTTTGGCAGAAAAAAATCTAATTAAATTCCTATAACAGATTGTTTGGTGCTTTGTAAGAACCAGACTGTTTCTTGAGGTTTGCCGGTGTTTATTTGCAAATGCTGTGAAATTTAATAACATATAATGTTTCTCTTCCCTCTCCTTCCCTCTCTTAATGCCTTACATCTTAACAAATTACTTTGTGTTTCTCTTTCTGTTGTTTTGTTTCTTCTGTCGTCCGTGTGCTCTTTTATTCTCATGCACTCACCTCCTATGAATGTGTGTGTTCGTGTTTTGCCACTGTCACTTGGATTGAGAGATTTATATTTAATTGTAGAGCGTCCCTCTGCAATGGATGAAAAGACACCACCACCACCACCTCCCACACACACACAGCAGTAATAGTTATTAGAGAGATGGATGAAGAGTCTTAGCTCACTAGGGAACATGATGGCAGATATTTGATGTTAAGAAAAAAGGCACAATAAGAAGAAAGTAAAACAACTAAAAAGGGAAAAAGTAAAAAACAACAGTACAAATGATTATTTTCAGGCTATTTTTAACATGTGAAAATGAATAATTACTGGCTGAAGCTGCAAAATAAGTGAATAAACTTTTCTCCCCCTTCCTAGTTTAGTCATCATTTAGTCTCAGAAGCTACAGTTAGCATTTTTCTATATTGAAATCACCTCATTAGAAGCAAAACAGCAGGTGAATTACTCACAAAATTATGCTTGCATAATATCTAAACATCTTTCCAAATTTATCTTGCATAAACAGAAAAACAAAATTGGTGTATAGCGTAGAAGTATAGCTAACCTGGCGGCTGCACTGCCCCACATTCAGACCACATCTTTGCACTTTTGTCTGTGTGTATGCATGAGGAGAGAAGTGTTTTTGTGTATGTGTTCACATAGTGTATCTCTATGTGTGTGCATTAGGAGTTGGTCTATAGAGGGCTCATTATGGACAAGTGCCCAAGCTTAATTTGAGAGATTCCGTCAATATCTGGCAACCTCAGTGGGCCATTGTACTCAACTGTGTGTCAACAAGAAAATCAATACTTTGATTGGAGAATTATGGAAACTGATTTTCACTGTGTGCTTTAAAACTTCCAATTAAATTACTGATTGTGTGCCAACAAGGAATACTGGCAATACGTGCCACTGAACAAAAAACTGCTTAACAACACTGGACATGTCATAAAATCTTTTATATTGACACTGTAGAGGAAATGAAGGAGCTGTGCTATTTTCCATGTGACTTCCTAGTGGTGCAACTATTTATCATACCTACATAGTCAATAGTAATAATGTTAAGTGTGCATCATGACTGTTCTCATTTCCCTGTTAACTTTTTGTCAATGATTTTCAGATATGCAGTGGGAGCTCAAACCTTATAAGACATTACTTGGCAAATGTGCATGTAGGAATGGAACTCACTCAAGAAAATTAAATGGTCTTTAACCTTCCAGCTCATCAACAGGATGTTCATGAGGTGTCCAATTGTACCCATGTAAGAACACCATATGTAATTGATTGATAAATTCACTATAAGCAAGTGGACATACTGTGGTTTCCTTCTGCATCCTTTACCCAGGTAATACCCTTGTCTCACTTAAACAGACTGTTTCCAGTAATGAAAATCAATCTGAAGGGGACTAACTCCTTTTGTGTGTTGTGTGAGAACAACTTAGGACAGTGTTTAATGTTGATTCTTCTGACGTTCATGTGAGAAAACAGATTTTCTGTGTAAAGTATAAATCGTATGATTGTACAATGTACATAAAAAAATCAAAAACAAACACAGAATTGTACTAATACTATTATTTACTAACAGATATTTTCAGGGATCTCGTGTCATTTTGTTATTGTCACATCTAAAGTGACAACAGCCTCTTTTCATTTTAAAATAAGGCACCATTCATTTGGACTGGTTCACTGTGTGAGTGGCAATAAACTGAACAACCACTGTTCAGATTGCGGATAAGAATTTGTATAAAGTAAAGTGTTTTCCCCAAAACCCACTTGTAGTAATGGATAAATGACTATAAGAAAGAAATCCAACATCCACCCTATCAAACACCTTGGCAATAAAATATCTTCTATGCGCAGTCTGATGAGGGCATCAGATATTAGTTGGATGCAGGCTTAAACAGCTGGACTGGTTATCTGGGACATTTTTGTGACTCGACAGGATCGGTCTATTTAATCCCATGTTATTCTTTGTTCTATTTGCAGCATTTTGTGACTTTACTGACAGCTATCTCTGTGCTCTGCTTGTCAGCTTTTCTCTCTTTATTTCATTCGTTATATTAGACTCAGCAGTTGTTGATAAACTTTTATGTTAGCTTTTACGGGAGGTTAACAAGTTGCTGAAAACTTAATTAGTATTATCTTCGCCTAATCTGCACCGCCAGGAAAAAGAGGACTCTCAGAAAAACACATGACAGCAAAGCACGGCAGAGATTTTCACGCTGAACTGAGATGACACAAATTCGAATAAACTAATTTGCTTTTTCTTTGTCACAGTATTACTGAATATTTTTGTATTACATAGCACTTATATTCATTTCAATATGTATTTATTTGTTATATTTTCTCCCCCTCCTGATGATGTAAGACTCCTCTAACAAGACTGAGCTGTCATGTTTTCAAATTTCAACAGAGGAAAGAGGCTTTTATTTTTTTTCTCTTCCTCGAAGGGTGCTTTCACCCCGAAGCATCATGGCTGTCTCATACAAAGACCAAATGGGATTGCCATTTTCATGAGATCATTTCAGCGGGTTGTAGAGGCCAGTGCTCAGAAAGGCAGAAAACCAGCCATCATCCTTGATTACAACACCAACAAAGCAGGTGTGGATGAGAGGAGAGAAGACCAGCCTGCTGGTCTCTTGTCATATAGCACAACATAATAGATATCACCACCTAGAATGTCAATTTGATATGTAGGGAGCTAAACTCTGAACCTAAAACTAGAGGACATGCCAGAGCTACTGGAGACTGCTCGCATGGAAGGAGCAAAAGAAGGACGGAGATTCTACTTCTTTCATATAAGTAAATATAAATATCTCTTAAATCAATATAAATATAAATAAATACATATAAGGAAATATAATATGTCATATAGAAGCATATAGTGTAATAATTTCAAATGTGGTTTAGCTCAATTATTTTTAGTAACTCGGTTTGCAAACAGATCCTAACATTGTTACCAATAGTTCTGTTCCCCCACAAAATATAATGAAATCTGCCCCCAAAATATGAGTCACCTGCTGCAGTGACCCCATCTGCTGATACGCACCCTGCCTTCTGTATGATTGAAACCACTGATTCATAAGTTAGACGTATTTTTGATCAAGTTCTTCTTAGATATCTGTTTGACAGTGTTTTTTTAGTGAGTGATTAATCAGTTAAACCATGAAAGGCCAACATTACTCTTCCACACAATCTCTCTCAAACACAGTATCCCGTTGCCTGTCAACCACATGCACCTAAATCAATAGGAGCAATAGAACAGCGGTGAGCAAATGAAATCCAAAGACCCCATGCTCCTTTCATTCTTGCATCCATCACAGTGGAAGGGTAGTGAGAAGGGTGGAACCAGTGCTCCGCAATCTGTCATCCCTGTTGTGCTCTCACAAAAAGGCATAGTGTTGGTCATGTCCTGAGTGATCCAAGTCGAAGATAGAAAGTAAAGACAGAGTTCAAACTGTGTAACATCTGGAAGACTGCTGATGTTGGGATAATGCATGAAAGTCATGTCTAGTTACTCTGTCTTGTGATATTTTTTTTAAAGACATGGATTACACCTAAGTGTACGGTAGTTCAATGCAGTCTTGCACACATAGGTTGTATAATAGTCACGACCTCTAACCTATTGATTCATGTTTCTGAACATGTACAGTTATACAGGTTTTTTTTTTCCGAGCTCAGTTTTTTAGCAGACAGGTGTCATATGTAGTGAATTGTACCCATGTATACAAAATGAAAGGCCAAAACAAAAACACATTTGGAGGTTGAAGGGATTTGGTAGTGAAGCGAATCATCTAATAGCTAACACAAATCCAAAAACAGTTAATGCAACACATTTGTGAAATTCCTGGATTTGTTTAATTAACCAGTGTGTTGGTGTAAAGATGCAAAATTACAAAGAAAAAAACAAACAAAAAATCTGTCATTTTTCAATTTGGTTTTGGTGAATATAGGCTAACTCTTAGACTATTTACACTTTTTAAAATGGGCACAGCTCCACTTTAACAACCTTCTCTGGACAAGTAATAAAAAGTAAAGAGAAAAAAGAAGACGCTTCAGCAAACTGAGTAAACCATCTCAACACAGTCAGACCAAGGCAAACAAAACCGCCCGCTTCTTAAACTGCACCACCAGGGTTATTACACTTTTTGCCCTTTGTGTCACTGTGAACGATCTTTTCACAGTATGCTTATACACACTTTGGGGTTTGAGGTAAACAACACAATGCTATGTTAGGGCACTGCAGGCACTAGAGAAAGAAGAGATAGCAGTTTCAAATTTCTACGTGTATTAAAACTGCCAGTGTCTGAAATATTACACACAAGGTAAGACAAGAGGGGAGAGAGAAACTGAAAGACCGAAGAGAAAGAGCAGTTACACTGTATATGGTAACTACACCACAAACCAGATCAATAAGTAAACTCACTATAAGGTTTAATTGATTTCCACATAATACAACTCTAAAAATGAGTGTGGCTTGTAAATTCATATGTGTATGCCATTAGAAAGAAATTACAGTGGCTGGTTGTGGTTGTCATTTTTATAATGGAAATTGTGTCATTTAATGTGAAATTGAAAAGATGAGACGGCTGCCAAAGCTGCATCCTTATATGTTCAATATATATGACTCTCCCACTACCTTATGTCTTTATTTCTAACTGTTATTATAGCACCTATTACAGCTCCTATTATGGCTCTTGAAGGTCGTAATCTAACATGTGGCCATGCCAGCTATAAGTTACTCTTTCAGCTGTTTTATTACAAATATTAAGGATGAAAAGCTCTATCTGTACTCTTTTATTTGATGAGAAAAAAAACATATTTGTATTTTACCACGCTGGATTTCTTCAAGTCCAGAGTCAAAGCGAGTCACCGCAGTCCTTTAAGAAAGAAGAGCCCTGAATCAAACACTGTGCTGAAGTGTCCTCGAGAAAGGTAACATTTTGGAGGTCTTGGTGTGCTGCTAAATGGGGCCTCTGAACTCCCATTTGAGACATGTAGTGCTTCACTTTAGAGCTACAGTGGAGATGCTGGCTTTTAAATTTTGTCACGTCTTCAGCAGGATCTGCAATATTTTCTTAAAAACTCACATTTACTTTTAAATAGCTTTAAAATGCAAATAATCAAAAGGACTTCCTCCTTTGATGCAACAGGAAAAAAAATCTTGTTTTAAACATGGCTTTTAAATTAAGTATATCCAGCACATGCAATTTCATGTTTAAGTAGATACTAGTGCTATGAAATTATTTATGTTTTCATAATATACTGAAGCCTAATGGCTACATGTTGTAGTGGTTAACACATTGCACATTAAAGATCCCTGGTTTGAGACTGGGAGGAGATGCAAACCCAGCCTCAGACGGTTACAAGTTAGTGTACTCTTTGTACCAGTCCACAGGCCGGATAAATGGAAGGCTGCACCTGGAAAAGCATCTATAAACTGCACTGCATCTAAATATGTTGATCCATTTGCTGTGTGGGAAATAAGGGAAGAGCCAAAAGTATCTTCTAATGTACTGGAGCCTATTCATAATTAAATGATGTCTTTCACTCAGCTTTCATCTTCAGATGCTTCCACATCTAACAAACTATGAGAGTTCATAGTTATTATAGCACATTTCACTGTGTGTTTAGTCATCAAAACCCACATCCTGGTAAAACCCTACCTAACTGCAGGATCAACACTGGTTAAGGGTATGAACCATTCCTCCTTTCAGCCCCTTATTCTCTATCTCATTTGCCTAAGCGGTGATATGTCACTCCCCTCCACACATGCTGATTGTGTCTCATTTCAGCTGACACAGACCAGAGACCTTTATTTTTTCTTCCTCAACAGCCCAGACAAACTATGCGTGGGAAAACGGGGGAGAAAGAGCTTGTCGTTTTACATATCTATTTTTGCCAGAGAGGCAGACAAGCAGCCTGGAATGTCAATGTGCGGCTCAGCAGCCTCTGACTGATGTGAGATCACAGTGATGGCTGCACACAGTGGTACAACGAACACACACATACAGACTTTGTCAGTGGGTGAGGTAGCAGGGTGCAACCATAGACAGCTTAGATAAGAGCGGGTCACCCAGATAGAGGAGAGCATGCTGTACAGATACACAAATATTGTCGACATACATTCAAGCTCATGCTTCTGTTATAGTTTACACAAAAGTATAGCCCTCACAAAAAGGTACTGACTTTAAGGGTCTCAAATAAATAAAAAAATAAGATGCAATTCCTAGATCGCATGCCTTAATGAAATGTATATACCTTTAAAAAAAGTTTTTTAAGGACTATTTATAGACCACCACTCCACCGATGAGTGAGAAGCAAGGACCTAACTGGTGTCAATAACAGCCAAACACTGAAGTAGCTGATAAAGACAACTTTGGCATTTCAATCTGTAGAAAAGGTCACCGCTATCTCATTTCTTTCTTATCTCTTTCTCCCAGTCTCAGTTCAATTAAATTCAAATCTGCTTTATTGGTTTGACACAAGAACAGTGTGATGCAGAAACAGAATTGTATTGATTGAGGTATAGTAATATTATGCTGACATGATGTACTGATGATGGATGTAAGATGAAATGAAAAAACAAAGTCAATAAAATGTGATGGTTATAGCACAAAGGATGGACATTGTACATAGCAACAGTTTACAGTGAAGGTTAAGGCCTCAGCTTTTTATAGGCCATTGTAATAATACTAATACTGCTATTAGTAACTCTTAAAAATCAATACCTCAGAGTGTACCTAAAGGCAGCATTCTTACAAGATGTCCAGAAATAATTAAACAGACGCAATAACTCGACTGCTAGACTAAAACAATAAATATTTATTGAAATACAGTGTTTCATTTAGTTAATTGTAATATCCTCTCTCTGCAGACAAACTGGATGAAACACAGACAAACACCCCCACAACACATTGCCTCTTTCCTGTTTACACAGTCTGCTGGTCATTGTTAAGAGGAGGCTGTCAGAGAGACACAGAGAGCGGGGAGAGTATAGAGAGGTAGAGAGAGAATAAAGAAAGGAGAGAAAGATATCAAGCGAATGGGTAGGGGGAAGATGAACAGTAGCAGGTTCACAGGACAGTAAGATAGAGCAGACGGGTAGGGAAAAAGAGGGAAGTGAATGCTGGGCTACATGCACCAGTGTGTGAGGATGCTCTACTAATTTAAATAAGTGTTGTAATAGTTGAAAGCCAAGTTGTCCCTAATAAGAAAAGGAAAATGCTGACAGTATTAGCAGAGGGATGTTTTGATTAAATTTAATGGTGCATTTACACAAAAAAAAAAGAGTTTTACATGCAAACATACAATTACAAAAATTTGCACAAGATGCAGATTTGCATCTGCATGAACTGAACCGAACACTAACTGAGGCATTTTGGGGGCAGCTGGAGTCAAACAGGTAATTACATAAGTATTTGGACATTTACAGAATTTTTCTGGTAAATACCATAAGCTCTGTGTTTTTTTGCCATCTCTTATCTGGCCTTACTGTTTTTGCATGTAACCAGGGGTTTGCACTTTGCTGTAAACCCTCTCTATTAAATTGCGTGAAGACCTCTTTGATGAAGACTATGAAAGCGTTCTTTACTTGTCTAAGACAAATAAAATTATAATCCACTTTAGTTATACTCTGTGGTGTTTCAGGCCTTTTGGTGTTGCTTCGCCCAGCAGTGCATTTAATCTTTCTGTGAATGTACCAGATTGTTGATTTGGCCATTCCAGAATTTTTTTTACTGTTGCTCTGATTGATTTTTCAGTCCAATAGCTTCCTTCACTTACACCAACATCGCACCTAGAGTGAACTTGCTATGCACGTTCAACACTTGGAGTTAACGCCACATATTTTATCTAATTAATTAGTTATCTAATTATAAGTGAACAGGCCTTGCCTGGGCATAAAACTGCAGAACTCCTCTGTATATCTGGTGTGAATGCACCAAAGAGAAAGCAGCTAGGATTACTTAAGAATTAGGTATGTAAGAACGAAAAACCCATACTTATCAACTATGTCCAACACATAAAATTAATTCTTTAGAGACTGTAGATTATGATAATTATGTTCATAGTTTTTGTGTTTTTAGATGAAAATATTAAAAAAGATAAATGAATAAAAACATTATCTTAAGCAGTATTTCCCCACCAGGTAAAAGTTTTCTGTTTAGGAAATAATTCTTCAAACTATTTAAAAGCATAAAATGTGACACTAATATGCCACAGAGTTAGTTTTAGGGTTACACTAAACAGAAGGACCAGTAGAAGAACTTGAGTGGGAAATAGTAGAGATACAGTACCTATGCAAAAGGCTGCGTCAAATTACAACAGTTTAAAAAACACTTGATTTTAATCAATCAGCACCCAACTTTGGGAATTGCCAAGAAAAAAAAACACTCATGCAGTCATGACTGCTATTTCAAGTTCTAGTTTAATGGCCAAAAATGAATTGTTGGTCAATGTGATGTGCTACTTGAATACAGAATAATAAATCAGTCAAATTAACTTGAAGGGCAGGGTGTGGGTTGTTGAGAGCTGTATCTAAGCAGCACTGAGAAATAGACCAGTGCATCACAGAGCTGACAGATATGGAATTACTGCAGACTGGGCCTTTGTTGCCTCCTTATAACTAATGTTTGGCTCTCTGTAGCATCTCTTGAATTGGTGTGCATGCATTGATCCAAAGAAACCATAGCTCTCAAGCTGGGTACTATATATGAGATATATGAGACAATTAGAGACTATATATGGTCGTCAAAGTTTTTGTAAGATAAAATTAAAAGTAAAAAAATAGCTTATTAGAACATAATTTGGGCATAAAATGGACAACATGTTAAAGGATTACCCAAATGCCCACTATGATATTTCCAGAAGACTATTACGTTTGCCTTGGGTTTCAGTTTGGCATGATGCAATCTCTCTCCCACGTCTACCTGTCTTTCTGGTAACAGTAAGAGACATCTTTCTCTGGCAAAGCCATCTGACTCCAGTCTGTAAGGCTTAAACAAGCTTGACTGGAAATAAGTGCAGGCTATACGGGATTGTCTGGGCAGCTCGATCAATTAGGACAGAGAGAGCAGCAGAGAGACACAGAGAAAGCAAGTGGTGGGGTATGGCTTTCAGCAACCTTTAGAATTTGTATAAAATGTTAAGTGCATTTTAGAGCGCTTGCCAGCCTAAACATCCATCTACAATGAAACCATATCCCTCTAACAGGAACCATCCTCTGACCCCAAACGACCCCCATCAACCTCCTCATGCACAATCGAACATCTAGATTGAAGTTAGACCAGAGAGATGAGAAGAACACAAGATGTTTCTCGCTCTCACTTATCTTTCTGTGTTTCTAAAAGAGAAGAATGGACAAACTCTGGAGCTCCAGGGGTTGAATCTTTACCAAGTGACCTCATCTTTCTTCCATTACAGCTCTAACTCAGTTAATGAAAGAGAAAACTGAACAATCTGCAAACTTTTGAATTATTGCATAACGTTTTCTGCTTCAAAACTGCCTGGAGAGCTAACTTATTAAGTTAGAAATTCATGCAATTTTTAGGAGTAACAGCCATATCAGTTTGGTTATCTGTATACACTCTACATTATAGGATCATTCAGACTGTTTTATTGATTCTAATAGCTTTGGTAACATCAGTTCAATAATGCTAAAGAACAATTACATGCAGTTTTTGACAGTGATTCACTTTTTATTTAGATGCTTTGCTTAGTTTATGTTTGCGTGTGATGTTTTGGAGACAAAAATATTGGATTTAGGGATTGT
>NW_024582635.1:204663-206642 GCF_018398535.1 Haplochromis burtoni | reverse complement strand
GATTCACTTTTTATTTAGATGCTTTGCTTAGTTTATGTTTGCGTGTGATGTTTTGGAGACAAAAATATTGGATTTAGGGATTGTGCCATTATCGAAAATTTACTTTAAAATGATACAGATGTAGAAAGAGAAGTGGTTTTGTTCTGCACTTGTGTGCCCCAGGACTTCTACCAACAAAAGAAGCAAAAGAACTCGTGTACATCCATACCAAAATAATGTTAAGAGAAAAAGAAATTTAAAAAAGCTCATTTTATGAAGGTATTACCTTTCTCTGTATGTTGTAAATACAAAACAATCCAGAGCTTTTCCTTTGACCTTAGAAGGTCACCAAGCACAACCAGTCTGTTGCAAATTACCAATAAACAAACTTTACTACAAAAGTGAACAAAGCTTTTTGTGTGTGAAACAGTGTCACAGCTCATCTTTCAAATAGAACTCCTTAGTAAATTCATTTGTAGACTTTATTTCCAGACCCATGTATTTGCAGTAGTATCACCATAAACACCCAATACTTCTCCATTTATGTCACTAGGGGTCTCTGTATATATGTGATTCTGGAAAATATGCAAAACAAATCTGTTATCTATATGAAATCAAACATATCTTATTATATATGAAATTTTGTACTGTGAAATCAGCATCCTTCAGGTCTCTCTGGTTGACATTTTCAGCAATGTATGTATGCTTTCCTCATGTCCACAATTATGCAGACAGTACAGACATTTTGAGCAACCCTTTTCAAAACTGTATATTTGGCTAGAAAAAATGAGAAATAGGTGAAAGTGAAATATTTACAAACATAAATCAAAATTCACAACATGAGCAAAAACAGAGGTTATGTCATTTTAACAAGCTTGAAAGTCAATATTTGATATGGTCACCTTTACTTTCCAACACAACTTGAACTCTCTTAGACAAGCTTTCTTCTAATGTATTTACATAGTTTCCAGGCTTCCTGAAGGACAATCCTGAACTTTCTATGGATGTTGGCTGCCTTTTGCTCCATTCTCTGTCAAGATGTTGAAGTCTGCCCTCTGAGGATGCCAGTCCATGACTTATAGTGCTCTACTCTAGTTATGTTTTTACTCCATTGGGAGTAAGAGCGTGTTTAAGATCACTGTCATCTTGAAAAATGAAGCCATTGCCAACCAGAAGCTTTTCGGATGTTATTGCAAAGATCAAAATCTCACTTTACTTTTCTACATTCATAATTCCATCAATTTTGACAATATCTCCAACAAAACTGTCGGAAATGCAGCCATAAATCATAACAGAGCCTAAACCATGTTTTACAGATGGTTGTAGACAGTGTTTTACCTTTTGTCTCTCAAATTATCTCCTAAGATACTGATCATGATTTGAACCCAAAAGAATGTTTAAATTTTGTTTCAACACAATACTGGTTAGACGCAACATTAATTCATCACCGGAGTTATTGGCTTTTGATGTGTGAATGAGTCATGCTTGAATGTTAAGTGGCTTAACAAACAACAGAACCATTTCTTTGGTTGGTTAATAAAACATTGACAGACCTTCAAAAAGCCTGGAGAATTATTGCTCCAGACCACTTTGAAAAAATACACGAAAGTCTGGCACCTTGGAAACAGTGCAAGACATTGATTCCTCTTCTTTCTCTTTTTCTTCTTTTTCCTGTTTTTCATCATCTTCTTCTTTTATTCTTTTTGTTATACTTTTCTGATGTCTTTTTGACCTTGAATGCTTTGAGGTCTAATACCACACAGACTACTATATGTTCTCATAGCAAGCGATGACTCCGTGCCCACTGTTAACTCAAAGGTTGGGTTACCCCAGGCCAATTGATGGAGGTCCTTGCAGACACTGACTGAGTGTTAAATCACTGTGAAATTGCAAATGTGCCACACGAAAGTAGCATAAATCTTAATCTTGATTTTTCAAGGTCAAACAGTACTTGTACCTGTTGCACAACCACAAACATGCTACATGCCATTTGTGTGCAA
>NW_024582635.1:177223-204643 GCF_018398535.1 Haplochromis burtoni | reverse complement strand
AAAGTAGCATAAATCTTAATCTTGATTTTTCAAGGTCAAACAGTACTTGTACCTGTTGCACAACCACAAACATGCTACATGCCATTTGTGTGCAATGGTCTATGAACAGTTTCGGAACTTTTTGATCGCAAATTATAAAAGAATCACTATGCAGTAATAGTAGGAGTGTGATTTAAAGAGGAAGAAGCATTTTCATTGAGTGTTATGTGTAAATGTGTGACAACTACAAATGACCCAATCAGCAAAGCAATATTATTGTTCTACCACAGATAATGCATCTGCTGGTTTAGCTTGTCACTTGAGTGGCTATTTTGGTCAGGGTGTAAAATGTCAACATTGTGTTGGTCAGTCTCGGTTTGTAACATTTTCGTTTCCATTTGAACGTGTCAGGTTGGATTTTCTTCAGTGACTCATTCAGTGGTTCATGGCATCCAAACAACACAGGGTGAGATGCATTTTCTTCAGTAGTGTCATAATATGATAATGCTATATGTACTTTACACTAGGACACAATGCTTGGCATTATATCTCATTTTGCGTGTGTGCTTATCAATGTGTATGTGTGCTTCTTCCCTTGGTTTTCTATCTGACCACAGAGAGTGTGACAAATGGATGTGTCAGAGCTTGATGGAGCACTGCGATTGCTCTGCTAGGCACAAAGCTATTACAAGACTATATAGACAGCCCCAAAGAAAAATCCTGTTTCAATCAACCACACATAATCTGGGAGACAAAGAAAGATGTTCAACAGTTGATAGAGAGAGCCAGGCACTCTTCCTAAAGTAAGAACGCTTTCCGAAAGACATTTTAACATTTTCTGTTGGTATCTTAAAAAGTGGAATTTTCATCAGGCTAGCAGAAAATCATTTGCAGTACACTTAAGTATATACTGTTTGTCCAATTTGTGTTTGTATTTGTGCAATATATCAGGGATAGTTATATATTAGAGGAAGAGCTATTTTGTATGATATTGTATTATCTAATATTGGTATTTTAGCTTGCGTGCGCTAGTAACTGTGCAACTGTGACCATGTAATTTCCTCTGGGATAAAAAAAAACATCTGATCAGAATCACATTTAATGAATAACTACATTAAATGTGAAAAATGTTTAAAAATGAGACAAATGTTTTCAATAGATGACTCTTTTGGACTGCAAGTATGCAACATTTATTACCCATAGCATTTTGCCATGAGCCATGCCATTGTTATACATGTAAATAGTGGTTTGATACTGGCTTGGCGAAACAATTCTTTCCCTTAAAGGATGTTGTCTATATAACTATATATGACTTGCTTGTTGCTCCTAAACCTGTCTATATCTTCATTCATTTGACCTGTCTATATCATTAAATCATACAATGAAAAATATGGCAAAGCAACCCAGAACTGCTGATGAGCTGTTCAAACTTTTTTTGAATTGAAGTTGTAATAACTTAAGCACAACATAAATGATACAATGAAAACATCTGCAAATCCATGACACCTTAATCTCAATCACAAAACTGTAACAAGCACTATTATCTGACCAACATTAACCACTCTAATAAAAATCCTGGATTATTACCTCTTCTTGCTGATGTTAACAGACTTTTTGGATAGTGTGACCAAACTGTAATGTCTTTTTAAGGCTCTGATCAGCCAGCTGGGAGTGCAGCATACTCGGTGCCAGAGAACAGCAGAGCTGAGGTTTTAGGTTTGGAATTCTGCAGAAATGCGTCATTGTCACTGTAATATATTTTCTGATGCAAGTGAAGTGAAACAGACAGGGATAAACAGCCTACTAGAGATAAAGCACCGTGACCTTGGGCAGGTTTTGTCTAACTGGGCCACCACACTGTTCTTTTGGTGTACACATAAAGAATCTTTCCATTTGTGTATGCAAATATGTGTGTGTGTGTGCAGGTGTGTAACCTGTTAGTAACTTGGATAGGTAGTCTTTTCTATTTTTATGTGCATGCAAGTTTGCAGTGTGCGTGCGTGGAAGAATAATGAAAAAGAAAACTGTCAATATGCAACTCTTGGTATACATGTTCCTGAGTATGTGTGTGTCAGCAGGTCCCCCCATTATAGGCATCTTACCAAGAAGTCAATATACAATTGGCTGCTTGAATACTGCTATAACAGCCAGTCTTACAGTGCTGTATCTTGTCTATCTAGCTATGAAACATTAATGGATTCCCATCTTAACCTCTTGTTGCCTGTCTCACCAGCTTCTTCTAGTTCTCTGTCTCTGTGTCTGCATTTGGCTTTGCATTTAGAGCTGGAGTTTTCTGCCAGCTCACCTTACACTAAAATTTAGCTGGCACACTTGGCCTTTCAATAGACTGCCATCAAGATACAGCAAAGATAATGGTATAGGATTAGTGCAGTTATGAAAGGCAGGAAAAAACGATGAGTGGAAGACAACCACAGAGGAAGACAATAAGAATAATATGAGAAAAACACTCTGAGAAACAAAGAAGTAAAAGTTGTTTTGATTACTTTTAGGTTTAGGCTCAATTAAAAAGTAATGCTGCCAAAGTACAATACTGAGTAAAAAAAACACACACCCACATTTCTTTATATTTTGCTTCCACAAAACTAGACTTTTTTGAACAATTGTTCTTCAGGATTTCTAAAGGTACTTTTCATTTTTTTGCAGTCCTTACACCTGAACATCATCAGATCTTTGCATGGTGTGTAGTATGTCTTAAAAAAAGTAAGATAACTAGAGTGAGGAAGTGAAGGACAAAAGACATGAATGGTAAATGGACTGGTTCTTATATAGCACTCTTCTACTTTCACTGAGCCCTCAAAGCGCTTTATACAACTTGTGCATTCACGCAATCATACCCCACTGGACTGGAGGAGCCTGGGATTGAACCACCAACCTTCCGGTGAGTAGGTGAAAAAATCTACAAATCTAAAAAAATCTGTCTACAGCAGGTGAACAGTATCAGAAAATCATGTCCTTTAGACCTGAAAGATGCATCTAGTGTTTCAGCTGAGCTAGAAATGGTCTCAGTGGAAGACTGGCTGCCACAGAGCCATTCTTAGGGAAGGGAAATGGAAAAAAGACTGAAGCATGCCTAATTATGCAAGAGGTGGACTGAAACTCAAATCCAACAGGTCTTATGGAGTCATAAATCCAGATTTGAAGTTTCTGGTTCAAATTCTGGTCAGTATGTACAGCGGAGATCAGGTGAGAGGTACAGCAGTGAGTATGTGTTTATCCATCATGCATTACCATTTGGAAAGCATCTGATTGGTAACTTCAGCAGAGAATGATCACATGCCAGTGCAGTAAAAGCATACCTAGTTAGAAAAAAGAGAATAATTCCTGAAGACAATACACAAAAGCTTACCTAAGAAAGTTCAGGCAGTGCTGAAGAATAAAGGTGTTCATACCAAATATACACTTTGAAGCTTTATTTTTTGCCTTTAATAGTGAAGTTCCAAGTATGTTTGCACATGTTCCAATAAATTGCTGCAACTATTTCCCATTTTTCTGGCAAGATCAAAACTAGTTTCTGTGCTCAAATCATATCAGAACTATTATTTAAAAAAATCAATATCAGAATTTGGATTTACTTGTTTTTTTTCTGAAAACTGTCTATTGGAGGTAAAAAATTACTTTGTTTTGGGCACTGACGTTTACTTAACCAACACACAGGTACACTTCTTACATATTACAGGAATACAACACTGAGCGTAGACTTATGAATGAAGAATGAAGGTTTAGTTAACTCAGGTTGTGATGCCTCACCTTACCTTCTGAACACACATTTTTATGGAATATGGACTTTAACCTCAAAGACATGGTTGTGCCAATGTCAAATAACGACCCAGTTGCCTTCATGGTATGACTGCTGTTTTTATAGAAACTTCACTGTAGGCTTAACTTAGACTGAACTATTGACCTATTGCATGTGAGAAAATTTCCAGAGCTTTTCACAGATAGATAAGTCTATCTGTCTAAACTCCGGCTGTCTTACAGAAACCAGATATTCTATTTTCTCTCCGTGGTTGCTAGTATTTCCTGTATTTATGTATTCAGCTCCTGCATTCAGCCAGGCACTAATAATCTCCTCACTCTTCCCTCCCTCAATTTTCCCCTCTCTCTATTTGCATCTATCCTGTACCTCCTACTCTTTCTCTTTCTCTAACTCAGCTTCGCTGTATTCCTCACACGGTGAGGGTTAGCCCAAAAACCTGTCAGGATATGTTCCGTTGTCAGCGAGATGCCGAGTGGGAGCGCATTAGATATTGGCCTCAGTGTGTCCCTGACAAGAAACAAGCCAATTAAGGAATCCCCCAGCACTGCTTAAGCCCGGTTATGGCAGAGGTCCCTGAGATGAATACTGGTGTGCTAAATCATCATACCTTTTTTATATTAGAGCCTCCGTGGGGAGAAGTGGAGTGGTTCAGGATTATTTCCTTTTTTTCCTTGCAGAGCTGCCGGCCATCACTCAGCAGCACGCCTTAGAGAAGTTTATCTGAGCTATGAAGGACACTGACATACAGATTTTCTTCTGTCTTCTTCTCTCTGTTATTCAGTCTCACTCTCAAGGCTAATAGTATTAGGGATGGAAAAAGTGCTTTGAGATAAGCCTCAGGTCACGTAGTTGCAATCAATTACTGTGGTTAAATATTGCGATAAAGAGATTAAGGATTAGGACTGGGGGAAAGTAAAGCGGCTTGATATGATGTACAAATGCTTTCATGAGTCCGTAAGCATTTTAATGCGTTTAATGTGTTAGTCATTTTATTCATTCTATCCAACATGGCCAACTAACCCTCTGTGCCTCTGTGATTTCACTCTCTTTTCAGCTCTGTTTCTTCCTGATACCCTGTCGTGCAAGCCCCATATTTAGTTTTTTCAAAACTTTCACCAAAACTGGAAGACCAAATGAAGCTAATTGAAACCAACAACGAGCACATTTCATTTGAGCCTTGATGGAGATGTCTGCTGTTATTCCTAATTTCTCATGCTGACTTGCTAGGGCCAAAAAGCTTTCTATTTCTACTTCTACTTCTATTTCTATTTTCTAATCATTTGCAGCACCCACAAAACTGATTGCAACAGTCACGACACATATATGGCAGTGGATGTGTCGTGCAATTAAAAGTTTTTAAACGTGCAGTAGCAAGAACAGTTTTAAAAGAAAAATACAACAAATATGAAAGTACGCCCTTATGGTCCTTGTGGGTTTGTTAAGGTGACGTCAGAGTGATGAGAAAGCTTAAACAGTAAAAAGTAACAGTCGGTATCCTACAGAAAGTGAATGATGAATGTTTTCTAAATGTATTAAGAATCAATATGTATTGAAAAAAGCAATGCTATCTCAGAACAGTAATGTGGGCTTCTGTCCAGTATACTACCACGAGGGTTAGCAAATAGATGTAAAGAAATGCAAATCTAAAATTATGCTTTTGCTACAATACCGACAGACTTTCCATCACTCTGGAGGACTCTGCACTGATACAAATTAATTTCGTGGAAACTAATCTAGCCAACACTGTAACCACTACTTGACTAAGGCTAAACGTATCCTAAGCTTAGGCTAATCTGTCAGCCTACTGTAAAAGCCAATGATTTATCATATTGGGAACTGTTTGTTCCTATTACAAAAAGAGACTTTGAAAACTGATTTATGTTCCCGAAACATTACAAATACACACACAGTGTGCACACAGACACGCGAGACAAATGTGCTGTTCTGAGCCTTACGCCTGTGAGGTATTGAGGTTGCACAGTCTAATATTTGACTGAGCAGTGTTCCGGCAGCAGTAAACCAATGTGCCGCCATTGTACTCCCCACTTACATAACACTGTTTATACGCCCCCAGTAGATATGAGTTATTGGCTGCTTGCGATCTCTGACAATAGATAAAAATAGGATTACGCTCTCCCTGCATAATGGACAACTATCAGTCTCTGTATTGAAACCTGCCTTTTCTCAGTTAGCATTACAATGTCAACGTGTGAAAACAAAAGGTAACATTAGGCATTCTTAATCCCTTAAAGCTCTTTTATGTAATTTAATAAATTAGCTGCTGCAATAACTGCTTCAACGACCCCCCGACACGGTCACCCCCCCACCCACCCCCCAATGCTGGGAAATGACTCATGCATTTTTCAGCACTGTGTCTGCATACAGCTACAATATTCAGAATGGACAGATGCCAAATCAATCCTCTTTCCTTCTTCTGTCTCTTCCATTTTCCCCTTCTGATGCCCTGTTTTTTATCAATATAGAGCATTTCAAACTACCCCCCCCCCCCCCCCAAAAAAAAAAAAACAAAAAACAAAACACTAGTTTATGTATGAACTTTAACTGGAGAAAAAAACATTTCAGAGGCAAAGTCCTTGAAAGACATGGCGTAGATCAATTTCCGCTCAGTATGCACAACTCTGAGTGAAATCTTTAAGGGTGAATGTGTTTTTAATTCTGAGGATATTTCCACGTTCAAGCCATTAAAAAACATAACAACAGTCCTCCTTAGATGGTTTCCCATTATGGGCCAGCTGAAGCAGGTCTATTAACTTTCGAAGCAGAGTAAGGATAAAATGATTAAAGGACACCTTGGCACTGAAAACTGAACCTGACCAACACGTATGATCATGTATGCGGTTGGTAAACATCTGTTCATAGATTTCCAGAGTGTTGTAGACACCTTGAATGTGACCCTGTGTGGAAATGACAGCTAGGGACTGAAAGAACAAACCACAATTAATTAACTGAAGTGTTGCACACTTTCCCTGTAATCTTCATTTTAATTAAAAGTATTCCCAGACAACTGTGATAATCAGACACAAATCTGTCCATAGTAAGGATTTGGTAGCCCAGTACTGCTGAGAAACCTACTGCACCTAATGACAACAAGAAGTGTTAAAAAGTATATGTGTGCTGTAAAGATTTCTATATATAGGTCACATTTTGCATTTGATTCCAAGGCAATCATTTTCATTTGAAGCTTGATTGTTTTAGGAAAACACATATCTTACATATATAAGATGTAAGATATGGAATTAAAATTAGGTTTCATTTTTTAAGGTATGTTTGAAATAAAAGCATACCTCACAGCAAAAAAGATTTAACAGGACAGCTCGAGGCAGGAGATGTGAAGCAAAGACACGGAGTGAGGTCAGTTACATGCTGAGATGCACCTGGGTAGATAGGGAGGTAGTTATCCTCATTTGGAGCTGAAGTGGCTGTGAGTCAATTAAAGGTACATTAAATCTCTTCTCATTCAGGTACAGCATATATAACTGGGGCTACATATAGCAAGGATGTCATCCAAATGTTGCGACTGGATGCTCATATATCCATTAAGAAATAAGATTAAAAAAAAAAAAAAAAACTTGCTTGAGAATCATCACATTTTAAAGTTTTTCTTTTTCCAGTAATATTTTAATCCAGTAACAGTTATCTTTACACTTTTGGATATAATGCAAAGTGTCGACAAGTAATTCAGCATGAATTTTTGACGTTATGCGAAATGTAAAAAATGATATTGCCACAGCATTAAAATGCTTGCAAGCCCATGGAGTGTACTCTACACAGCCACTCATCTTCCTCTTGTTACAGGAGTTGTTTAGAGGCTATTGATAAAAAAAAAAAAAAAACAGATTCATACATATATATATATATATATATATATATATTTCCACTTCCTGTTCAATTTCATATCATATACACAGCTATATTCTTTGCAAGTTCATCATTGGGGAATCATTTTAGGACAGAAACTCCATATGAATTTATTTTAAGGTGTACTGGGCAGGACTAACTGACAGCAGTTTATGCCCAAAACTAGAACTAGTGTGCAACTCTGATAGGCAGCTACATGATGCGCTGCTGTATTGGTCTGATACCAAGCTGTGTCTAATATGGTGGAGATTGACTTGCTCTTGCTTGCTTCCAGGTAGTGTGGGGGATTTAAACTATTTTACCTCCCCAGATCTTCACACCTTCCCTCAGGCCTCTCACCTCATGCCTTAAATATTAATGGTAAATCGGAGGACAGAGGATGAGTGAGGAGGGGAGAGGACTGACAGCTCAATCATGAAGACAGTAGCCTCGCTCCCTCCTCCCTAACCCTCTGGGCGGCTGTCACCATAACCTACATGATGTAATCACCTCCATAACCCTGATATGGGCCACCAAGGGCCATGTGGGGGAGAGACAGAAAGAGACGGGTGGGGGTGAAGTCGTGACACCATTTGATCACAATTACTTTCAAAGAATACATGTAATTATTTATTTCTATGGAGAAACTACATATTTTCAGGCAAGGACTTTTTTGGGTTTATTTTCTGCATTTATAATGTATCTCGAACAATCACAATGCCAATTAGTTACATTAGTAATAAAATCACATGGTTTTAGCCACAATGAAGCAAAGTGAACATCCATCCATCCATCCATCCATCCAGTTCAGCGTAAGGATGCTAATGAGTGCTCTTATGGCATCAGTACCTATTCCTCTGAACGATACAGCAGATGTTTTCACACTCACATTATACCTTCACATCAGAGCTGACTTTTCTCTTTTTCAAAGTGTTTTCCACAAAGTGAATCTGATGCGATCCTACAAATGGATGGATTTTACACAAAGTCAAACTATTGCAACATCTCCCTTTGTGTAATCTTTAAATCTTTGTGTCAGGTTTTTTTTTTCTTTACATTTTAATGACCTATCAGTACAGAAACTCAATCTTGCACTTGTGTCTTCAACCCAGCTGCAGTTGTAGTTGTAAAATGAGGCAGATTACAAAAATCAAGAGGTGCACAACCTAGGCAAACAGAGGCTCGTAAGAGTGGATGTATTTGATGTCAATGTTATCATAAAGCAGTTATTATTGGGGCCCAACAATCAAAGGCCATGGCCAACTCTGTGTATTTCACTATAATGGCCACAGATGGCTGTTAGTTTTCCACATCTAAAACATCTCTGTACACGCTACATTTTAATGTATTTGAATAACAATAAATCAGGAAGAACATTTTAAATAATATATCAATGGGATGTTTTGTGATATTTAACCATTTCTCTCCTAAGTTTCCCAGCTGGCTTTCATTTGTAGGAAGTACAGACTGTCAGTCCACTGTTTGCCTCAGCTTCCAAATGTGTCCACACCTATTTATTCTGGAGGAGGCTGTAAAACTGCCTGTGTAAGGAGTCCGATATGGGTCGGTGAGTCAATAAAACTCACTTCTGACCACTGACGGTGACATTGAGGTGAGTTGTTGAGGATATCCTGAACTTTTGCTGTTGGTAAGTGCTGCTGCTTTTGCTACTGTTGGCTGGTGTTACTGAAACTTTCTTATAAGTGGATCCAAGGTCGTCAGACTCAGGCAATTAGAGAATAAACTCTCATGTGACATGAGAATATAATCAAACTGTTTACCAGAGGGAACGTAAACAGCAAACTTTAGGATTTATTGAAGTCTAAAGTTTGGTGGCATAACATTAATTTATAATTAGCTCCCTGGCAGTACAAATCTTAGATGGTCATACAGAGTTTAAAAGAACTAATTATTATTTTTAAAACTAGCTTATAATTGACTCTTTTCAATATTATTTTGTTTTACAGAAGTGATGAACTTGCTTATAAACTGTAAAAACAGAAGTTCCGTTAACTCACACTTGAGTGTGTAGAAATAATGACAGTTTTTGCAATTTTGCCTCTGTACACCATGACTTTACAAACAGTCAAGATGTGCAGACAGTCAAGATATGATGGAAGTGTAGACTTGTAAATTCAATTTTGTGGTATTTAACAAAAGTTCAGTACTTAATTCTGAAATATATACTTTTTTGATACACCCATTTATAAAGACCCCCATAAAATGTTGTGGTCAAGGAGTGGTCAAATTAACAATCTGGTATAGTCGTAGAACTAAAGTGCAAGATGATGGATTTCCATGGTAAAGAAAAAATCCTTCACTACATCCAGTCAAGTCAAAAACACTCTCAAGGAGGTGGGGACCTCACTCTCAAAGTCTACAATCAAGAGACAATTTCTTGAATGTAAAAACAGAGGGTTTGCAACAAGGTGCAAACCACTGGTTATACTCAAGAACCGATGAAATTAGACTAAATAAGACTAAATAAAAAACAAAATTAACTTAATCTATCATCTGTCAAATATAGTGGAGGGAATGGTACAGTATATACATGTGTGGCTGCCAGTGGAACGTGGTCAATAGTGTTTACTGATTGTGTGACTGCAGATAAAAGTAGCAGGATGAATTCTGAAGTGTACACAGGGCTACACTCTTTGTTCAGATTCAGAAAAATGCTACACAGCTAATCAAACAGCGCTTTGCAGAGCAAATGGATAATGACCCAAAACATGCTGCAAAAAAAGCCCAGGATTTTCTCAAAGCAAAGAAGTGGCATCTTTTACATTGGCTTAGTCTCTCACCTTATTTCAGCCCAATAGAGCATGTTTTTCAGCTACTCCAAAAAAAAAAAACTGAGGGGACCACAAACAAGCAGCAACTGAAGGTGCAGGAAAGACCTGGCGCCATTTGGTGATGTCCACAGGTTCTATACTTCAGACACTGAATGCATGTATGAACAACAATTGCGGTTTAAAATGATGTTCTTTTTATTTGGTACATATAAAAATGGTAGTAATTACTTAGCAGTTTTATCTAATCTTATTTAAACTCCTTGAATTAAAGCTGAAAGTCTGCACTTCAATCACATATTGATTATCTTATTTTAAATACACTGTGACATTGTAAAGAGATCAATGTCCAAATACTTATGGACCTCACAGTTTTAGTGTAGCTTCTCCCTCTTTCCTGTATTTAGGTTCCACCACGAATTGGGTCGTGTCATAGTTAATTGGCATGAAGGAAAGACCGGGATATGAGCAAAGTGGTGGAAGTCAGGCAATTCCACTGCTATTCCTTATTGCTTGAAGACATTTTCAATCAGACTTTTAGGTATTGTGTCAGCACGGTGAGAGAAAGCTTTTGATGCAGTGTGAAGGTTTTGATCTGAAGATGTTCCAGTTTGTTGTCAGTGCATCTATATTTTATCAAGGCAATATACAGGAATTGTTTGACACTTGCTGCTTTTTCCAAAGTTCTGATTTTCAGGTGGACACGGAATTGCTGTTGGGCTTCAAGCATTTACTGTCTGAACAAAATTGGAAAATCCCTTTGGTGTAGCTGACAGACAAAAACACAAAATAGGGTATAGAGCAGTTATTGTTTCTATGCTGAGAGGCAACCTAAGTTTAAAAGAAAAGTTGAAAACTACATTCTTGGACTTTGAATAAGATGGCAAAATGAATCGTGAAAGAATGGAAAGAATTCTTAACATTTTAAGAATGTATATTTAATATGGAAAAAAAACATGTGTGAATTAAAGAATAATGTGGCCCAAACGTGACAGAAATGGTGTTTTGACAAACCATCCTACTTTGGCAAAATGTCCTACCCTAGGTAGTTTATGCACATTTCTGCTGTCACAGAGTAATTCCAGCATAAATTTAAGTAGGTATGACAGTTTGCCACTTAACGTTGCCCATCAGAGTATGCTTGTAGCTTATATTCTTAAAGGCAGGATGGTTTGCAAATTCAATTTACCCATTAAATTATGGCTATAGGTAACATTCACAAAGGTAGCATGGTTTAGCACTTAATTTCACCCGTCAGAGTATGTTTCTAGCTGTTATTAACAAAGGTAGGACAATTTGCCACTTAATTGTAGCCTCCAAAGTATGCTTCTAGCTCATATTCACAAAGGTAGGATGGTTCACCACTGAATTTTAGCTGTGAAAATATGCTTCTAGCTCAGATTAACAAAGGTAGAACAATTTGCCACTAAACTTTAGCTGTTAAAGTATGCTTGTAGGTCACATTCACAAAGGTAAGATGGTTTGGCACTTAATTTTACCCGTAAGAGTATTTTTCTAGCTAATATTCACAAAGGTAGGACGGTTTGCCACTTAATTTCATATTGTGCGCAGAAACAATGAGTAGGATGGTTTGTCAGGTAGGATGGATTCCCAGAACACCGAGACAGGAATTAATCAGGAGTACGAAACTGAACACCATAGTAGGAGGTTTTAAACCTCACCTCTATTTTGTATTTTCTGTGAGGACAGAGTAATCTGAATACAAAACGAATCCACAAAAGGATCATTCTACCAATTTTGTCCTCTTTAAATCAATATAGTTTATCTCATTGATGCAACAGTAGCTATTCCTTTTTTAACAAGACATTCTGGACAGTAATAATAAATGAAATAACATGGGACAGAGGTTCCCCTCTTACCCCATTTATTGGATATGTCTTCCATCCAAGCTCCCCAAGCACAGACGTTGTATCCAGCAACACAACTGAAATGAGAATAAGAGGGGGAAATACATACATTAGCCATCTGGGAACACATAAAAAGTTCACTTTCACACTGTAAATTGAAAAATCTGTCAAAAACGTGTTCATCTAGACATTTTTCATATTAACGAAAATGAGTTTCTTGGATGAATATTTATGAGCACAGTTGCGTGTACAGTAGGAGCAACATTTTTGCCACTTGCAACACAATTTAAAGTTTGATGGATTGCAGTCAAATTGCTGTCAACAGGCCATTCCCTCCTCTGCTATCCATAGCTTTACTTCAATCTCACCCACAATATGCTCTCCTACTGGCGATGATCAAGACTTTTCATGAGATACTATAAGTGATGTATCAATCCTTCCTATGCTAGTAAAGTATATGTTCCATTGTGCCAAACATCAGTCAAGACCCTGCTATGTTTTATTGCATATAAATTAAAGCTATGATTTGATATGCAATGATATAAATCATGGCACAGCATAATAATATCATTGTCAGGTGACTTTAAACTTCCAAGTAGTGTTAAAAAATACTATTTTAGAGGGGGAAATATTGTCATCCTTGTCAATACTTTGTCATGCTCTCAAGGACAACAGATTTAATAATTCAGGAGGAAAGCACTTCTTCCAGTGACAAGTGATTTACACTGAAAAGAAAAAAACTGTGGCTTCCAGAATTTGCCTTCAGTGAGATAGCAGCATAATAACACAAATTTAAAAAAAAAAGTTTTCCCACACATGTGACAACAGTAGGGAACAGATTTTATACAAAGACCCTGATGCATTTTCAGAATCCATAAATATTACATGGAGCCCATCCAGTCACCTTGTCAAAAGTGCCAAATACACAGTATGTGTGACAGTCTCTTACAGTATGTCCCTATTAGGTGAGTATGCACTGCATGATTAAGTGGGTACAGGAAAAGAATTAGTATTCAAGGAGAGAATCAATGCTAACAGACAAAAACATCAACAACAACAACACTAGTCTCAACAGACTTATTCAAAACTGTTCCCTTGTCTCTGTTAACACTGGAAGTCCCAGGCTTCTACCTTTCTACCTTTAATAATGATCACAAGAAGCAAAAATTCAGCTTTAAATATTTCCTTCAAAAATCATTGACTTAGATCTTAAATGTTGCTTTTTCAAATAGCGCTATATCAGTACCGACACGATTTCTGACAAACCAAAGTGTAATTTCGACTTAAAGTTAAAGACTGAATTTTAAGTGTCAGTCAGTCATGACTGTCCACTTAGAGCTCTGTAAGTGGTCCTCGGGGGACTCATTATAGCAACACAGATCTTTATCAGTGACAATATTCCCTGAATAAATCTCCATTAACATCATTACTCTAGAATAGCTAGTTATTACAACCAAATGTACATCAAAGAAAGCCATTTCAGTGCTGTGATATTGTGATTACGACCATTTGCGAATTACAATGTGAAGGCAAAAGAAATGTGATATGTCCTCTGTTAACATCAGGGCAAACAGACAAGAAGAAGAGACATTTGCATCTGTTTCCCAGTCTTCACACAGTGCACTTCTGATGGAGCCTGGCTGACAGAGATTGTCCAAATATCTGCTGACTGGGATTCTCAGAGGGGTGGAATGGTACATACACTTTTGACATAATGTAAAACCACTTTTGGATCAAGAAATGCACATTTCACAGCATCCAAGACCCAAATCATTCAGGACAATATTTTTTTTTTTGCACTGACAGAGTTGACAAATACAAAAAAGGCAACAAATACAGTGAATTTGTGTAAGTAGTAGAATAGATTTAAAACAAAAGGAAAAAATCAAAATGAATAAAAAATAAATAACTAAAACAATCTTTGTGATGACCAGAATATCTGCAGAGCCCTCTGCAAATTGGCTCACATGTTTCCTCATCCATAAAGAGAGAACTTTAAGAGTAGAATCTCTGATTAGTCACCAGAAAATCCACATACATAGCTGGATTCAAAATGCAAAAGTCCAAGAGTTGTCAGCAAAAAGATTCAAATAAGACAACATGAAACAACAAAAATACTGGCAGTGGACACTGGTACCCCTCAGCCTACTAGTAGTTGCATCTTTTGTATGCATTTCAAAATTGTATGTCACTGATTTAAAAGATTTTCAAAAAACTTCACCTCTGCCTACTGACCTTGAGGCTGAGGTCACTGAGAGTTTTAGTGGATACATCTATGGTGTAAATTTCAAAATCCTAGGTGACTTCCTTCTCAAGGTATTACATTCACAAACTTGGGTGTCCCTGTCGACTGCCCTCCCGACAGGGTGATGACAATACCCAATCAGAATTTTACAGTGAGGGGTAAGAAACATTCATTTAAGTGCTTCGTTCACTTCCTCAGTGTCAGGCTAAAGGCAGCAAAACCCTAAAACAGCCCATCTCGACTGTTATCAGACCACTGAATAACTCTTATTAGTTCTAATCAGTCCTACACGTGTTGCTATAGGCAACACATGTAGGCAACACATATCTTGTATGACCTTCCTGTTCCTGAGTGTAACCAGTGGTTTGCACCTTGCTGTAAACCCTTGGTAAGGTGTGGCTTGATTCCATATTTTGCCTCACTCCTGAAGAACCTGTCAACTTGGTTTGATGCTGTGGAGGGTTTTCTTAACCAAAGAAGAGTCCTGCAATCATCCACTAAAGGTGTCTTCTGTGGTCTTGTGGGCCTTTTGGTTTTGCAGATCGGATCAGTGCATTCATTCTTTTTAAGAATGTACTAGATTGCACGACTAAAGTTTTTGCTAGCTCTCTCATAGGATTATTTAACTATTTATTTTTCAGCTTAATGATGGCCTTCCTTGCTTGCACTAACATCTCTTTGGGCCTTATATTGAGAGTTCCACTGAAAAGCTACCAACTGTTTAACACTTGGATTCAACTCCAGGTCTTTTATCTTGGAAAAAGCCTCACCTGGCCATGAAATTGCTTCAAACTGGAGTTTAATATACCACAAGTTACACCACAAACCCCCACTTAGTTTCTAATTAGATTTATGGAAACTCAACTCATTATATTGTCTGCTGTGAGATTTATATGCAATGTAATGAAAACATTACAATAAAATAATGAAACATTTTATCTTATCTTTTCTTGAGAGTTTAAATAAGTAGCGCCCTCTTTTTCTGTGGCCATCACTCTTCTTGTAAACTTTATTAGGAAAAATGAAAACAAAGTGAGTACCACATGATGTTTATACCGTTATAGTTCAAGAGTAAATGGAGAAAATGTACATTGATATATATAACTCTATTGATCCCACCCCACCCCCCGGAAAAAAAGAAAGGACACCATACTGAGCCTTTCATCTTCAAATCCCATCTTCACTACACTACTGGCTGAGTTTAATATTTCTGCTAACGGGTGGTATTGGATTAGTTCCAGCATCTCTGTGTGTTTATTTCTGCCCACCAATGCCAGGTCTGTGCCATGTCAGTGTCAGTGCCAGATTGGAGAATAGGTGTCTCTGCCAATGCTGTTAATGGACACCATTAGGTTACTGTGGGCAGGTAAGCAGCACAATCGCTTGAGAATAGCCTAATTACTGAGAGTTGGCTGCGTCGTTCACCGCAGTAAGGAGATTCACACCTCCCCACACCATATATAAAGAACACTTGATGTACATTACAGTAGGAGGCAGTGTGAATGTATTCGGCTGACAACATTGCACTGTTCGGTTCAAGCCTTGTGTTCCCACCTTTATAAGAAAAGTGTGGTACCATGAAATTTCTTCTTTATTTGTGAGCCAGACAAAGGATACTTAGAAATGAAACACTTCTGGAGTTTAGCTGACAGTACCGGAGTTAAAGGTGTGACCTGCCAATAGCACCTAAGCTCAAAAACCATAATAAAAAAAGTGCCTTCATTTCTCTGATGCTTTTTCGAACATATTCACTCATTTAAAGATTTACAGTAAAAAATGTATTGTGAAATTTAGCTAGAAAGTAGTTTGAGTAGTGTGTGTGCACTTGTAATTGATGGTGTGCATATATTTTAGTATATGCTGTATATGCTGAGCAATGTATCTTGGGTGCTAATCCAGCTCATCTTCTCTCCCTTTCTATAGCTCTCTTCATAGAGTTGTCTTTCTGAGAAGGACCCACAAATGCTGCCTGGAGCTGCAGGCCCTCTGGGACTTCCTCTGGTTAGATATAAATAGATCATGAGCTGGCCAACTCATAAATATATGGAGCTTCACTAGAATGATGACATCTCTTGTCTGGCCTACAGCCTTTGCAGGCAACACAAATACCCCAAAATAGCAGCAGCCCAAACAACAGACCCAAAGGTGGTCTATTTAAGTGCTACTTTATGTAAATTAGATATGGAAGCAGTATGAGTGTTCTGGCAAAAGTGATCCAAGCGGTCTACAGTTGTGTGCAATACTCTCTCTTTAAAGTATAGAATGTAAAGACACAAAAGGAGGCGTCTTTGACCTCCTAGGACTTGGCGTCCACATATGTGGACATCACATTTTGGGTTATTTAGACCAAAATACTCAATTTTGCTCTACATGGGCCTGATATCCACTTACGAGGACATTATACTGCTACTGTTCTATCAAAATTTTAAAGAAATATGTGGCTCTTATTTTTCTTAAAAGCAAAAATAAGGTAAAAAAAAAATCTGGTAATTCTTTGTTTTTACATTCATCAGGCCCAAATGCCCAAATATCAAAGAGAAATTAAAAATGCATGCTGTGGAAGAGTTTGGGTCCTAGGAGGTTAAGTGCACTTTTGGTAGAATAGAGGGCCTACATTAGACTCTTCTGGATTACAGAGGTGTCTGTCTTGTGAAAATCTAAAAGAGTTATATGAATTCAAAACACAGTGCAGGTCTTCAAACATACATCCTTTGGTTGATTTGGCACACTAGGGTATTGAATAAAGTGTGATATTTAAGTAAAGTGTGATAGGAGACATATGTTTTGTAGTAACACTGTTTCCTATTATAATGAAAGCATCATCGTTTCTTATTATTAAAGTAGTGACATAGTCTACAGACTAAATTAGCTCAAAAAGGAAAATAGGCCTTGATTCCAAATATTAATAGAACCTTTCGCTTTGCAAGCTTCATAGAAACACATTCTCGTAAACCCAAAGCCTCATAAACAATAACAACTGATGAACAAACACTAGAAAATTGATTTGGATGATGATTTCAGTCAGGATTGCATATTGTCCTCTAGTAGTGTAAACAAAGTGCTGCACTTGAAACACATGACGAGATGATATGCTTTGAAATAGAAAACTATCCATAACAAAGGCAACCTGACAGGCATGACAGACTTTTCGGTGCATTTTCACAAACAAGATCAAACATTCAACAACATAATAAATGTCATCAAAGCAAATCTTTGAAATGTGTTTCATTGGATCTGATAATAGCTCTAAGTGTATTTAAATGAGAGATTAGCAAAGGGAATACATGCCAGTATTCAACACAGGTTGGATGCTGAAGGATCCCTCTTGAGTATAATGTGGTTATAGACACGTGTAAAGCAATAATGTCATAACAAGTGATTGCCATCAGTTTTAAAATGCAAAACACCTGCACTGGCATTTCTGATCAGAGTGTAGCTAGTACTGACCAAAGATTTAAAAAGAGCAGACCTTTATGAATAAATTAATCTTTAATTACCCTTTATGCCATGAAAAGAATCAATCCAAGTTTTATCTGAACACAGATAAAACTCACACCCTGGCCCACTCCCCATCATTCCCAGGATCTGTTAAAAGCAGAATATGAGTCCAAAACCTAAAGATTTGTAGCATAATAATCCCAAATTATATGATAATAAAGGTCAGTGCATCATGCTGCAGTTAAATGGGCAAGTCAGTTTAACACTAAAACTAAGAATTCAGCATGATAAATTATATCCTCTTCAATCAAGTTTAAAAACATACAAAAATAAGTAAATACACAATAAAAAAAAGATGTTAGAAATGGAAGACCTAAAGTTAAGAACTGGAAATTCAAAAAGTCCGTGTTTTTAACACTGTTAAAAAAACACTGTTTTTAACAGTGTTCAACACTGTGTAGATGACATAAAACAAGCTGTCATCTACATTTCTTAACAACCTTCCACAATATGGGCTTCAGGTTTCAGCATCACGTTCTGGAAATACAAAATGACTGATTCTAGAAATAAGCCATTTTCATACATGGAATATTTAATCTTGCTGACTTCATCAATTTGCTATAAAGTGATAAAATTCCCTTCACTGAGACATAGGTAATTTTAGCATGGCATTCACGGCTACATTCAGATACACCCACAAAAGTGCCAAAGACAGCAGAACTATTTTGCAATTGTCATTTGAAAGAATAAAAAAAAAAAACAAAGGGACAAAAACATACTTTTCAATGTATTCCATTTACACGTTTGAGTCTGTCTTGTATGTCTTTGCTGTTTCGCGCTGCAGTGTGTAAGAGAGCTGTAACCTGCTGCACTTGACAGAGATCTCTCGTCTGATTGGGAATTGAAGTGTCTAAATCTAACTGTGAAATTACAAATGAAGTAGGTTGGATAAAATCTTATGTACTTATGGATAAAATCTTATGTACATCTTACTGCTGTTTGCATTCTCTGGTGAGCTGAGCCACTGACAAAGATGCATGAGAAGCGCTCACGGTCATCATCTTGTGCACACCTATTCATCAATGTGGCTGCACACAATCTTGTGCTGTGTTAAAATGATATTATATGATATGCATATTAGGTCCAACCTAGCATGATTGCGTTTGCAGCTTTTAAAGAAAAGCGCCTACTTTGTTCCTGCAGCAGAACCCAGAAAACAGTTGTTCATTCATTCTGTACAGGGAAGGCCTAATGGCCACAACAGTCTGAGAAGCAACACTGCTTAAAATATTTTGGACTGAGGTGTTTTTTTCTTGCTCATTCGTGACTTTGAAGAGTCATTTTCATCAGGGGTATGAAATGAATCTTGTTCACCAGGTGGACAAAAATGTGTCATTCCGTGCAAGTCAATGATAATTATGTGAATACAGGAATGCTTTTGAAGAGGTCAAGCCCTGGGAAAATTAACAGTCTCCAGCCTGGAGCCATTTCAGTCTAGGGAGGAGAAATTTGTGGAAAGACCTTTTATTATACATAGCAGCAATTGTGTTCCACTTAACAATGATGGTACCTGTATATTCACGATAAATTAAGAAAAATCCTGGGAAATCTCTCTAACGGTCATTATATTTTGACTAATTGATGAAAACTGCATATACTGAAACTAATATCAAAATACACAATATTGCCCCTGCTTATCATATGTGCAAAAACACACACACCAGCCTTTTAGTTAAAGGTGCAGAGTTATGTTTTTTTGGGTGCTGGCTGATTGATTTTCTTGACAAAACACTGCTGATAAATATCTCCTTATTCTGATAATGGTGATAAAGGTGCTCCGCAGGAAGCAGCATTGAGAGCAAAAGCTTTAATCAGGCATCACCACAAATCAATGCAAAGACTTGAATCATAATTTTCACGTTTTTGTTTTTTTTTTTGCTAGATCTTTTTGAGTATTGCAATGAATAACCATTAGAGTCTAAGCCAAGAGTTTTACACCATGCTTTGCTGAGCACTTTGTGTTTGTGTGAGATGCATTTAACCAGCTTAAAAAGCCATTTGCATGTGGTCCTTTCATATTACAAGAAAGGATTGCTTTCCTGATTTTCATGCCTGAGATTTTTTGGAAAGAACCAAAAACAATCTGAACAATTTCACAAGTGTGGAACAAAGACATCGTCATCTAATTTAGCTAGTATAAACTGATTTTCGGCTAAAGCAAAATGTTACAAGAGCTCAAGAAAGTGGTTAGTAAATAAGATTCGTAAAAGTTCAGTATAATAAATATTGCTTCTGATGAACTGACAAGGCAGGGAACGGTGGGAGAAAAACCAAAAATAATATTATGGGCAGAGATTTATTGATGGGGAAAAAGTGCTACTTGGCAGTGAGTGAGTAGGGATTTGTTAGTAACTCTCTGCAGTCCTAGTTGGATTCATGTAAGGAATACGATAGGTTGCTGTGAACAGAGGCAAGACATAGCAAAAAGTGGCTGTTTTTATCGTTTTTCTAACAGATGAAGTCTGACCATTTTTTTCTATGAAATTCCAAATCTTTGTAGTTCTGTTTGTTGGTGTTCAAAAGCACGATCTACACTAACCCCCCCATGTAATTCGGTTGGATTTTGTCTCCTGCCAACAGAAAGGAAAAAACAAATAACAAAAAATTTGTTCATTTTTTTCCTTCGTTGTTATGCAGTGACTAGATTTTAGAACTGAATGTGAAAGTTGCTTATCCAGTAGTGGCTACCACATTGATTCATACTCTGTTCAGAAAGAACGCATAGCCCACACTCTATCATCCAAAAGCAGGTGAAATCACAGAGACACCATAGGTAGTCTTAATTTGACAAATACAGAAGCAATTATTTGAGAAACCCTTTGGCGTCTTACGAGACACTTTTCTTTGTCATCAGAGTTTCAGTTTTCCCATACTGAGCTGCACCGTTCTGTGGCAGACAACGACTGCAATTGTGCCATCGAGGTCCCAGACCAGTCAATATGAGAGACTAAAGTACAGTGGAAGGCAGACATCAGTTCAATCATTCAATCTGTGGCAGAGAAAAACACACAGCGAGGCTGTTATGTAGCAGCTGTCTAGGAGAACAGGGAGTAGCATCGCTCTTATTGAACAGAGAGAACAATAAAATATAACCTGGGGGGCAGATCCCGCTGTATTCCGTGCCCAATCAATAAGACTATTTTAAACCTCACGGATGCAGTAGTTGTGTGTGCAGGTGCACGTGGAGCCATCGAGGAACGCACGCACACAGACACACAAGCATTTGTGTGAGTGTGGTCACTTATCACAAAGAAAGACAGGTGGGCAGAAAACTTATGCAAGAGCAAAAGAAGCATGCATGCAGGTGTGTTTGCCTGACGTAATTTCTCTTACATACACACGCGCTTATATTCAGCACTACATCTATATCCAAGTGCATTTACATATGCAAGCACTCTTTGACAGCTCAGACTCGAAACGTTTCTAAAATCTACTGCAACACTCACCGCGCAAAAACTGACATGCATATACTCTACCAGACGCACACACGTCCTCCCACCTAATGATTAAATCCTTCTGCCGCTGTGTCTGTGCCGGTGTGTTTGCACGTGTACGTGTAATGTATAATGTGTAATTACAGCAGACCGACATGTCATTTCAGCAGCGGAATTTTATCATTTTTAAAATTTTGTCAGGTTCAGAAAAAAGCTCAACCCAGGAAATCCTTCGAACTCTAACAGCAACATAATAAACTTAAAGTCACAATCTGGATTATGCCACAGCTCTTGTCTGTGTAGAAGAACCTAAAAAATAATAAAGATAGAAATGCGTAATCCGTGAAAACAAACGTAGAATGTGCATTTTATATTAGATATCTAAGTTTCTTTTTTTCTTCCCCCCCTTTATTTCTTTCTTTTCGCCGTTTCCTGTGTCTTTTTTAAAGTAATATCGCTATGAAACTTCTCATTCTTAACTCACACGAATGGCTTTTTGCGGGACTTATGAGTTATGATTTGCTCGAACTAAGGATACCTGTCTAGTGGCTGAACTCGATTGTCCCATCGGGCTAATTTGCTGCCCTACAGTAGTGTATCGGCAATATGCGTCCGAAGACAGTAAGTGTGGTGAAAAATTTTAAAACCATTGGGAAAGAACTGAAAGATGATACAACTGTTGGAATTTACGCGACACAAAGTCGGGAATGTTAGGAGCGAAGCGCATCGCCCTGTGGATGTGTCTTACCTTGGTTGCAGTTACAGAAACGAGTGAGGGCAGTTCCAAGAAAGAGTGAAACGAAGAAAAATCTGTTTCCAAAACTCATGTCTGCAACATCTATCACCGGCTATGTCTGGATATTTTTAGCCGAGAGGTAGCTGTAGCCAGATAAAAACACGTCACTGGAAGGTCCAGAAACACCGATCCGCTGCTCCTGGTCTTTACATTTGATCCCGATGGTAGAGAGCTGCCGGGTGACACAGCCGGAGATGGTCCATTCTTTACCTTGTGGCAGTGGCAGCTATGGCGCGGAACGGAGAGGTTTTGAATAAACTCAGCAAAATATCTAAAGTGAAATCAAATTTTCACACAAGGTGAGAAACACTTCCCACCTAACTACTTTGGAGATTTCCCATGCGCTTCATTCGCGGTTGATGCATTTATATTAACAAAAAAATCTCAAGTACAGATTAAAACGCAATGTGGTGCCTTTCTGTAGCGCACGGAGTCGTGACAGACTTTCACTCCTGCTTTTGGTACGGCAGTGTGCCGAGGGTTGCCAGCTCCAACTCGATCCGCTGCAGCAGCAAGATGGGAACGTTGAATAGAGAAATGATTTGGATGCAGCGGTAGAGCAGCTGAAGCGGGGGCTACAAGGAGACTGAGCGCATCTGTGCAGGATGCTCGGCACTAGAGGGGGTTAGCTGACAAGGCAATGGCGTGTGTGTGCGCGCGCTTGTGTGTCGACTCGTTCCAGTGCGAGCTTCCCAAAATTATTAGAATTATAGAACTTGAAATTACTAAACTATACTTTTGAACCTGCATGATGTGATTTTTGACCTAACAGCTGACACCTGGGTCAATTATATGAGTATCAGTTATTATGTAATATAAGGTTACCACGGCTCTAAAAGTCCTTGAACATATACAACTTGTGGGAAACACTTTGAATGGACAATAAAATAACGAGTTAAATCCCATAAAAGTGAATAAATTAATTCAGCTTTGCTTTGATTTTTATAATTAAATGTCAGTGTATCTGTTCTCTGATATTCATATTCAGCTGACTGGTGTATTTTGCTCTTACATCCTTTGTCTTTGTTTTATATAATGAATTTGACACTATTTTATAAAGAAACACATTTATTCATAAAAATAATAGTAACAACAACAATAAAAATCTCTATAGTCTACTGCAAACTTTTAAGACTTTTAGTATAAGTGAAATATAGTTTTTTCAGTAGGTCTTCTGTTCAAATTCCACTAAATCATAGAATGTGCAAGAAAAAATATATAGATGGTAGCTTTCATCCTAGCAGCATGCAGTGTCAGCCTGTGTTCAGTATGTCACTACAGCACTCTTTATCCCACAGGAAGTTAAGTTTTATCCATTTCAAGTGAAACAGTGAGCTGCTGTGCTTGCCAAGCCGCCAATGTCAGCCAAGATTAAGGAAGGTCTTCCTCTCATCTTCATGGACGTCTCATCGAGTGAGTAAGCAAACCCTCCCCAACCTGACCCGGTTAAACAAAGGAATGCTGGCTGCTGTGATGAGACCCAGTCAATCAGGACACGAGAACAGCTTCCTGTCAGCACAGAGGAGGTAAATACATCAACATCACAATCCGTCACCACCACTTAGCTCCCAGCCAATCATTAAACAACATAGAGAAGCTGCCAACTGACTACTGACTTTGTGCAATGCAACATGCAAACAGATTTAAGGACGGAGGGCTGTAGAGTAGAATATATTGACCACTGTAGCCTTTTTGTGTACTGTAGCCTTTCCAGGAATGGATCAAGCAATTAATGCCATATTGCAGATGTATTGCAACTATAAAATGATGGACTCATGTTGTGGGGGGAAAAAAAGCATAGCCATAGAAATTGTAGATTGGAGGTATCAGTATATGTAATGTATGACTGTTAATAATTGGAACACAGAAACAAATATTCCACCACACTAAAACCAGCCATTTAACCTCCTAGGACCTGGTGTCCACATATGTGGACATCACATTTTGGGTTGTCTAGACCAAAATACTAAATTTTGCTTTACAAGGGCCTGATATCCACTTATGAGGACATTATATTGCCACTGTTCTATCAAAATTTAAAATGAATGTCCTCTTATGTGGATCTCATTTTTTCTCAGAATCAAAAATCAGATAAAAAAAAAAATCAGGTAATTCTTTGTTTTCACATTCATCAGGTCCCAATCAGGCCAAATAGCAAAGACAATTTAAAAATGCATGCCACGAAAGAGTTAGGGTCTTAGAAGGTTAAATCAAATATTCAACAACATTTAATCCCAAGAGCATTTTATAAATTGCTTAACATTTTCCTGAAATATTTTGTTTGTTTGTTTGGTTTTGCTTTTCCTTTATTTTTTTATTTTTTAGGGGGGGGGGGGGGGTATTTTTAGCTTATGATGTAGAAATATCATGTACATCAAATTCTTTTTTAAAAGTAACTTGAGCTACTAAATTGTTTACAACTGCTGCTCTCCTTATGTTGTTACTACTAACACTGCTTGAATAGAAAATGAGAAAAAATATTGCTAATGACTTCACTTACCTCTTATTCCCAAACAGAGCTAAACTAGGGATAACACAGAATGATGACAGGGGGAAACTGTTCAGAAAAGATCCTCTACTGCCACCCCTTGCCCCCACCCCTCACAATGATTTGGTTTCCTTTGCTGTAATAATGGTCAATGAGGTGTGACTGTAGTGTATTGGGGGCCTAACTGTGAGCTATGATTCCCCCTGTCTGGAGAGAACAAGCTATGTCCATCTGTACTCATCACGAGCATGGACTTGGAACGAGACCACATCAGCACAACTGACAGAGACAATGAGACTTTATAACATTAATGTCCACTCTATTGTGTTCACAATGAAGTGCCAGGCTATACCAAACTACTCTGTGGACTTATTCCAAACTATTTAAAACGTATCCTACAAGGAAAGTTCCATTTCAAATCCATTGTGTACAGTTAAGAGCAACAATCTACCTCATTTTGTTTAAGAACATTTTATTTAAAAAAAACAAGCAAACAACAAACAACCGAAAAAAATATTCAAAACGAATGCACCCCCCCACCCCCCAAAAAGAAAGAAAAAACCAAACAAACTCTGAACTTCTGTTAGAGCCACAACTTCTCCATGGCTCACAAAAGGTCCCCAATCTATGGCAGCCCTGAGAGGCCAAATGGACTGCAACTTAAGAAAACACCAGCAATAAGAAAAAGGCTGCAAAAGCAAACAAAACACAACGGCAATAGGAAAAAGAAAACAGAAATAGGAAAAAGAAAACAGAAATAGGACAAACAACAGAAATAGGAAAAAACAGATTTCCAAAAGCACAAGGTAAGTGTTAACTTACCCAACAGACCAGTTGCATGAACCAAAACATGCTAGGTAAGTGTGTTTTAATCTCATGATTCATATAATACTGATGATGGATTTTTAGGCTAATAGTTAGGCCTCCACTTCTTTTAAGTGTCTCCAAGCGCAATTATTAGCATATTTTGGTTCTGGATTTAACTCAAACCTTTGGCTTTCAATGTCTTGTGCTTTTTATTTTTCATACTAAAATTATATTTATACTTATTAAGGTCATTCTTGGTTAAAAAAATCATGCTGTTGAGGGAGGGGAATAATCTTATATAAATCGGAATTTAAAAAATTAAAGCTGGAAGTTTACAAAAATGTCCTCCTACAGATTTACTAGAAAAAATGAGTAATTTCTTTTTTTAGAATAATTTGCAGTAATATTTAATAATAAGAAAATACTTGCTATTTTATTCCAGACTTACCATATTATATATCTAACATATCTTAAGCATTCTTGTGATCTAAAAAGACTTCAGAAGTCTATTGGTTCTAGCAAATTGAATTTACATCGACATTTTTTAAAGTTTGACCCAATTCAGTGCTGTAGTTCAATAAATAAACAATAAATAAATGCTAGACAAGATGTTTATCATCCATTTCAGACTAAATAAAGACAGCAATCTAGTCAAGGTCATCCTACTGAAAGCTTTGACTCTGTGGAGTCCAAGGACCAGTTAAAAACTGTTGTTCTGGGTTGGGACAATAAGGCTTGACCCCCCAAATCTCTGTCTTAATTACCCACTGTCCTTATGTAACAGTTAGAGACACAATACACCATCTAGTCAGTTTGTTGATTAGATATGTGATTTATACCGAGTTCACTCAGCAATGTTGTAATGACTTTTGGGTGCATTTTTTCCCATGGTATGAGCAAATTTGCTTCTCATCCTCAATAAATTTATGAGGCTCAAAGGATTTACCCTGCAACGGTAAGCCCATTTTCCTATTCTTTATTATTGCATTGGCACTGAGGGAACACTCGATAATATGTGAAGCTTCATTTTGTTGCCCTGGGCAAGGCTGACATTGAATATTTTCAAATAGCGTTGCACAAAATAGTGACAGAAGAAAAACAATTGCTCAAAAACCAAACTGTGATTACACCCAGATTCTAAATTGCCTCCAACAATTTACAGTCTGTGTTGTCTTCCAATTTATTTTTCACAATCAAGTTCAGCTTTTGATTTACATGATGTGTGTGTACAGAGTTTGCCTGACCTGTAAACAAAGGCTGCCGGAGGGCCTTGAACCTATACATATGCAGATATTGATCTACATAAGGATGTGCACTGCTGCAACATGTCAGTGAACCTCTTGCCTGCTGGGCAAAGCAAGGAGTTCAAATTTTGTTTCTGCAAGGACATTTTGAAGAAGGAAAAGATTCATCACTAATATTAACTATCTGGTTATGGAAACAAACCGTAAAAGCAAAAACCGACATAGCAACACCTTTGATATGGCAAACATTTTAGCATGAAATAGCTTATTACCACTCACTCAGCAATCTCATGATTGGTTTGCAGCCACCTGATAAATATCCGGTATTTACTCTCTCTGTTCTTGTTTTCCATCTTCAGCATTTCCTGGGGAAATTTTCTGACACTTTAGCAGATAAGTGCTAGTTACTAGCTTTGTTCTGCTGTTGTACTGCACTTTTAGTGCAAAATGTTTGTTAATGCATTTTCTTGAAAACAATTGCCCATTTTGGAAAAAAAAACATATCAGAGAGTGATCTGAAAAGAGGCAAGGGATGGGTATCTATCTATCTATCTATCTATCTATCTATCTATCTATCTATCTATCTATCTATCTATCTATCTATCTATCTATCTATCTATCTATCTATCTATCTAT
>NW_024582635.1:167265-177203 GCF_018398535.1 Haplochromis burtoni | reverse complement strand
TCTATCTATCTATCTATCTATCTATCTATCTATCTATCTATCTATCTATCTATCTATCTATCTATCTATCTATCTATCTATCTATCTATCTCAGGGCCAATGGAACAGTGTGTTATTGCATAACCAGAATTTCATTTAAATTAAACTAAATATGTAGACAGGTTATTTGGCTATATGTATTTTTGTGTATATTTTAAGCATATTTTTAAAGGTTTTGTGTTTGCATTGGCTGTTGGGTATGTGGTCATCAAAAAAGAATGAAGCAGAAGAGCCAAAAAGACAATCGTTTTAACAGTTACTTGAAGTGCCTATCTTACTACACACAGGCATGCACACACTTACACACACTTGTGCTACACCATCGAGGTTGCCCACCTCCCTGGCTGCCTAATGGGCCATAGGCTCTAATCTGGATGGCCACGGTGCTCAGGAGAATGAGCAGAGCAAATACAGAGCAGCTCATCAGCCCAGAGAGCCCGTGTGTCGGTAACCCCAGCTGTTAAAGACACATCCGCCCATCGTTCAGAGATGAGAGGAGGAAATGGGGAGACTTCACAAGCTGGGGTAATTTCCAGGGACTGACAGCAGATCCTCATAAACCCCTTTCCCCTCTTTATACCACGTCGTATTTCCCCTTTACTGAAATATTGGCATAGAGTAGAATTACCCCATATGTATCCTATGAAACCATTAAGAAAAATGCTGTTGTCCATTAATGTGTACCTGATCATTTCATATAATGATAATTTGATAGAAAGGAAGACACTTTTAATGCGATCCTCTAGTCGTATGTCTTCAGTTGAAAGGCATTGAAGAATGTCTGAATAGTTCATTGCACACTGAATATCTGCATATTTTCACATAATTCCTGCACATTCTTTTTCTCACTGAAGGTGAGAAAAGGATTTAAGTTTAAATCTTTAAGTTTAAAAAGGTGTCAGGGATAAAAATCGTCTCTGTCTTCCACCGTTCACTAGAGACTGAATATAATTTCTTAACTCAGCTATTCAACAGCAAGTCACTTGTCTAGCTTATTAGCCAAGAAAGCAAGGTGCTGCATTCAACCAGTCATGTTCAGAGCACATATACAAAATGAATTCCAAATGGAAATGACAGTGTTGATAATAATCATAATCACAGTAAACATCATAACAAGTATCACCCACTACACCTCTGTGTGGATAAGTGTTTTCATTACATTTCAGACAGGTTCTGTAATTACAGGCAGCAGTGATGCAAGGTGGCATTCAGTGACTTGCCAGCTCCTGAAACCTGAACACCACCCCATCCTCAACCTCAGAATTTCCATTAGTAATTGACAAACAAATGGATTAATGGTGTATAAAATGACCCATCCATCATAGGGACTAAATGGGGGTGAGGGTGCACCCTTCTGTCAGACAAGCCTTTTTAGAGTCTGGCACTTATGACCTCTGTGTAGCTGACTATAGCAGCCACTGCTATTATTTCACCTGTGAGCTGAAATACTTCTTTTAAAGTATTTCAGCTCACATTTCTCTACTGTTATAATATGTGAGCTAACTTCATCTTTATTAAAAATGATACTTTTGTGAAATGAAGATAGAGATCATCATTGTCCTCCATCACACTAGCAAAAACATACTGGAACTGATTTTAGATAAGGGACAAGTTTACAAGTTATTGCCATTTTTAAACCACTGATCTTTTCTTTCTTAAAAACGGGCTTCTAAAATAATTTGGTGCTATATGTACGTTGTGTGATGTTGAATCCATCGTGAGTTTCCAGTTATTGTAATAGAGAGGGTTTTCTATTGTGTGTGTTTTATTTGTCACATGAAACAAGAAAAACACAGCTCACAATATGTTTTTTTTTTTTATTTATTTATTTTTTAAATTAGCTATTTACAGCCTTGAATTGACTGTCAGTTTCCCTGGGAGCTTATTTCCTTTTGAACCTCTTTTTTTTCTATCCACAGTTAGTTCACAGTCATTTAACACATGCAGGGAACAATCATTTTTATGTTAAAACAACAAAAATAATGGTTAATTATTGTTATTATTGTCATAATATTAACGCATTTTAAGTTCTGTAGAAATAACCGCCACATGGAACGATCAATCATACGCTCCCTGCAGTAAACAAGACACAATCTAGTTTCTTTTGACTACAAAGCCATCACTTTCTATTTGTCAATTTGGGTCTCTAACCTACAAGTTATATAGATATAGTTAAATGTTTAAATAATTACTTTAATGGAGAGAAAAATAAAAAAAGACAGAGAAGCCCTTTAACCACAGGTCCTCACAGAGCTGTCTGGATGAGGTCATCATACCAAATAAGCACAATTATTTATACAACTGAACAATTATTCCCAATGGACCAGCATCTAGATAGATCATGCACACACATATTATAGTATGAGTGAATATTTTCAACAAATATATGGTAATAATTGTTCAGTCCATTCACCCATGAGACCCAGATTACGGGCCTTGCATTCAGCTGAATCACTGACAACACTACTCATGTCCTGGATGTATATTCATCCTGCTTTCTTCTCCTGTTTCTCTTTAGAGCAGCACTTTTTTTGCTTTGGCTTGCTAAACATAATTTGTAATGCTACTGTCCCAATAAACTATTCTATAAGAGACTTGTTGACATCAACAGGTTCATGTACATTTTCCACAAGGCCAGAAAGTACCAGTGATGTATTTCCAAGCACATCCCCAGTAAACAAAACTTTTAGGAAAAGGCACCGTTTTTAAATAATGGAGTGTAAAATTATAGTTCAGGAGAAAAAAGAAAAACATATCCTGGATATAAAGACTGGGTTTAGGTCAATCTTATAATCTCACCAACTTTAATAAAGTTAAGTTATATACATTCTGTGCAATGTGGAAGGTGAGGCCATAAAACTCTGCCCAGTCTGGGCATGGGGGGAACCACACCAGCTGCCGATACCTGTACATCAGCACTGCTACAGTGAGCTGATGGATTCTCTGAGAATTTCATGTCCCTTTAAGATACCTGTCCATCTTCCTGCTTCTTTTTTTAAAAGCAAAATTCTAATAACCCGAGGGATTAGAGAGACCTCTCCTATTCAGTTAAATCAATGTTTTGAGTGAGATAAACAATGACAAGGCAAAGTCTGCAGTCAATCCTGGACAGGTGCAAGCTTGTGTGTAGTCCAAGCACTTCTAACACTTGCACAATCATTGTGAAAAGCATATTCACTAACATTTAAGTGCTGCAGCCTTCTGCCTGACTATACATTCATTATTTGACAGTTACAGGGATAGGGCGTAGCATAATCATAGTAGCACAGTATAATAATAATAGGAAGTGAATTTCTAAATTGAAATAACAAAAACACATTTGAGGACAAGAGCGTTATAGCTGTAGCAGTTGTTTGTGACTGTCTAGCTTCTGTTTTAATTAAATCTAACTTTAAATGATTGCCTTCTTTTATAAAGCCATTATTGAGATACAGAAAAAAGAAATGGTTTAAGAGTGATGTCACAATGATGTAGGTTTTTTGAAGTACTGTCTCATTAGGCAAATGTTTTATACATGAGAAAAACAAAAGCGCTTGCAAGTATCAGCATCAGACCACAAAAAGTTTTAAATGCGCCTCACAGCAGGGGACCACAAATTGCAAGCAGTGGAAGGATACCTGACTGACCTTTGATTCCGCAGTGATTTTGATGAGATAATGTTACGCCATAAAATCTTTAGGAGGTATAACTCAAAGGAATGAAAGGAAACTTTCAATAAACTGTTCACTTCATCTTTTCAATGGAAAGTATAAAAAAACAAATCTATGCAGCAGCGTGAGGAATATCACCTATATGTTTTTTTTCTCTTTTTCATGAGCATAGAAGTAAACAGAAGTAGCATCCACAAAAGCAAAGGGAAAAAAAGTGACAGGCCCACTCTGCCAAGCTACTTTTTGAACTTATAAATAGAGCATTTACACTTCAAATGCGCAGTGCCATTCCACTAAAAACAGCATTTCCATCAAGAGATCACAACAAAGAAAGCTTTCGATTAGATATAAGTTGCACTGAGGCAAAAATAAAAGATCATTTATCAAATATTATGTACATTTACGGGAAAAAATATAATAATAAGAATTGAAAATGATTGAAAATCCTAATATTAAAGCTCATCAACTGAAAATGATTGAAAATCCCAATATTAAAACTCATCAACTGCAGCTGACTTCTTCAAAGTTCAGTACTGAGAGTCATGAATATGATTTAATGGTAATGGCAATATATAATGTCCTAAAAAAAAAAAAAGGCAAATATATGCAGAAGTTATAATCATTTTCAAGCAGATTTTTTTTTTTATTTTTTTACTATCACTCTTTGAGTGACGGAAGTAATACTTTTCTTCCTACATTGTTTGATTAGCTGACAGAAGAGAGCACAGCCATACATGTATGAAAAGCCTTTTTTTGTGGTCTAAATAAACAGAAAAATAAATATCAAAAAACTTAAAACAAGGCTAAATAGTCTCCATGAGGTCTGCAAAAAATTTGTGGGCTTCACCGAGTCCCCCACGTGGTGAGATATGATGCAGCCAGTCTTTCCCCAATCAGTGTCTCTCTTTAATATAATAATATTTTGACAGATCTGGCAGAACGATAACATACGGGGACCAACATTGCATATTTAATCTGTCGTTAGTTTTAGTCATTACCACAGATTTGTCCATTTCACAGTTTCTTTTTCCCAGTCCTCCTCCTTCTTACTGACTGAGCTAGAAAGAGAATAATTAGCTTGAGCTATTTTCTTCATGTTAGCAGTATTGCAGCTGACACGGTAATTGCAGCCTTTCAGAGAAGGGGAAAAGTGTACAGAGAGGAGTGCAGCTACTCAGAAAACTACTGCTTTATTTAAGACCTCTTCACTTGCCTCAAGTTAGGCTCTCTGCCAGCAGCTGCCATGCTATCATCATGCTCACACATCTGTGCACATACAGTCATGCATGGCGAAACACACAGATTCATGCACATGCAACAAAATAATAGTTCCAATCAAACCTTTTCTTTCATTTCAAAGCTAATTTGGTTGTTTTTGTTTGAAGATAATTCCACTAGATAATACAGCATCAGCTATATTTAATATGCTGTATATTCCATCCCCATTTTAACCTAGTAAAGCACTCTTAAGTTCTGGAATAGATTACAGATAGTGTAGGGACAGTTGCTGAGCCTAAGGCATATAACTATAATTAGTGTCATAATAGATAACCACATTCATACTCTTCATTTCTCCACACCCTACGGCTGTGTTGATGAAGCTGTTATCACTTCAATTAGATCAGTGATAACACACAGCAGTCTTTTTGAACTACTATTCTGCATTCTGGGCAACAGTTTTATGAGGAAATTGTTGGTAGTTTTTGCACAGATTTCTTACTGGTGAAGTGCCAGTTAGCTATCAATCTGGAAATAAAATAGCATTTTTGTATCTAATCTAGGATATGCAAATCTAGGTAGAAGAAGGATATTGTCAAAGTCGCTGTACCATTTGTGCAGCAGTCTGCCTTGGTCTGACATTTCTGTCAAACAGTCAGACACAGTCACTCAGTCCAATCTTTGTAGTCATCAGTAAGAGGAGTGCTCCAAAGTAATGGGTTTGATTTGTTCCAGAGCAGCAGGCTTTCTCGACCAATACACAGTTTGCGGGAGGGGAACAGTATGCATGGCTTCTTAAGAATGACAAATATGCAAACTTGACCTTTTCTTCTGACAAAATTGATTAATTGGAGTTCTGGAGTACGCAAAAAGAATCATGGATTTGTAAAAGCTGGCATTTTGTTTAAAAGAAATGCAACAACTTCCAAATAATAATAAGCACAGTGTAGAAAATGTCCCACATTTCAGTTGGGTATGTTATTTACTTAAATACGCTGCACAGAAACGACCCAAGAAGACAATTAATAACTGTTCAAAAATAAATCATTCTCATAGAATAATTCACTGACAGGCATTAATCACTTAGGACTATTGTGTACTTTTAGACTTTGAACCAGAACATTTTATTTCAAGACATGGGCTTGTTTTAGGCCCTTGAGAAGTTTTTTTTCATGATTGATGGTATTATAAGGATTTTTACCATTATTCTTTTTTATTTTTTTTTATCGAGTCACAAAGAGTTTGCTTTTAAAGATCAGAGGCTGGTAAATATATGGTAAGAGAAATAATTTTTAATATGAAAGTCTTTCTTATTTTGACCCATGGAGTTGAGCACTCCATGTATATTGTTTTTATCAATGGTAGTTGCAGCTCTGTGGTCCTGAAAATTTAAGCATAAAAGTAATATAATAACAAATGTAAAAAAAAAAAAAAAAATAGTAAAAGAACTTTCCACAAGCAGATTAAAAACTGTTGAACTGGGCTCATCAGTTTACAGGGAGTGCAGAATTATTAGGCAAGTTGTATTTTTGAGGAATAATTTTATTATTGAACAACAGCCATGTTCTCAATGAACCCAAAAAACTCATTAATATTAAAGCTGAATGTTTTTGGAAGTAGTTTTTAGTTTGTTTTTAGTTTTAGCTATTTTAGGGGGATATCTGTGTGTGCAGGTGACTATTACTGTGCATAATTATTAGGCAACTTAACAAAAAACAAATATATACCCATTTCAATTATTTATTTTCACCAGTGACACCAATATAACAGCTCCACATTCACAAATATACATTTCTGACATTCAAAAACAAAACAAAAACAAATCAGCGACCAATATAGCCACCTTTCTTTGCAAGCACACTCAAAAGCCTGCCATCCATGGATTCTGTCAGTGTTTTGATCTGTTCACCATCAACATTGTGTGCAGCAGCAACCACAGCCTCCCAGACACTGTTCAGAGAGGTGTACTGTTTTCCCTCCTTGTAAATCTCACATTTGATGATGGACCACAGGTTCTCAATGGCGTTCAGATCAGGTGAACAAGGAGGCCATGTCATTAGTTTTTCTTCTTTTATAGCCTTTCTTGCCAGCCACGCTGTGGAGTACTTGGACGCGTGTGATGGAGCATTGTCCTGCATGAAAATCATGTTTTTCTTGAAGGATGCAGACTTCTTCCTGTACCACTGCTTGAAGAAGGTGTCTTCCAGAAACTGGCAGTAGGACTGGGAGTTGAGCTTGACTCCATCCTCAACCCGAAAAGGCCCCACAAGCTCATCTTTGATGATACCAGCCCAAACCAGTACTCCACCTCCACCTTGCTGGTGTCTGAGTCGGACTGGAGCTCTCTGCCCTTTACCAATCCAGCCACGGGCCCATCCATCTGGCCCATCAAGACTCACTCTCATTTCATCAGTCCATAAAACCTTAGAAAAACCAGTCTTGAGATATTTCTTGGCCCAGTCTTGACGTTTCAGCTTGTGTGTCTTGTTCAGTGGTGGTCGTCTTTCAGCCTTAATTACCTTGGCCATGTCTCTGAGTATTGCACACCTTGTGCTTTTGGGCACTCCAGTGATGTTGCAGTTCTGAAATATGGTCAAACTGGTGGCAAGTGGCATCTTGGCAGCTGCACGCTTGACTTTTCTCAGTTCATGGGCAGTTATTTTGCTCCTTGGTTTTTCCACACGCTTCTTGCGACCTTGTTGGCTATTTTGAATGAAACGCTTGATTGTTCGATGATCGCGCTTCAGAAGCTTTGCAATTTTGAGACTGCTGCATCCCTCTGCAAGATATCTCACTATTTTTGACTTTTCTGAGCCTGTCAAGTCCTTCTTTTGACCCATTTTGCCAAAGGAAAGGACGTTGCCTAATAATTATGCACACCTGATATAGGGTGTTGATGTCATTAGACCACACCCCTTCTCATTACAGAGATGCACATCACCTAATATGCTTAATTGGTAGTAGGCTTTCGAGCCTACACAGCTTGGAGTAAGACAACATGCATGAAGAGGATGATGTGGACAAAATACTCATTTGCCTAATAATTCTGCACTCCCTGTAGTTGTTGCTGCTGTCATTGAGTGATACTACGATTCACACATATTGTTTTTAATTTGTGGGAATTAAGAAAAACAAAGCAATATTGACTACAAAAAGTATGTAAAAATTATAAAAAGTTCAAGTTGTAACCCATCAAATATCTTAGCATAAGCTAGATATTAACATGTTTTAAAAAGTGAAATTACATTTTGTAAGTTTGCATTTATATAAAAACAAATTTATGATACAAAAATTGTTCTATGGAAATTACTATTATAATTTTACAGCTATCTTACCATAAAGTTAAACCCAACACTGGAAAAATAGATATTAGGATAGGGGTAGTATATCATTAAAGAAATGCTAGTAAACATAAACATACCCAGTCTTTAAGTGATGTCTTATGAACAAACTACTCTTCATTTATTAAGGCTGTTGTGTTTTTAACATGTTTTAATGCTTTGTATCTTATTCTCTTTAATTTGAACAAGCCCCTAAAAAAAGTTGGTAATCACTGTTTGACTCTCTCAGTTTTTATCACCACTATTCATTTTAAACCTCAGTTTTTAAAACCTTACTGTGTAACTACAGCCCAGACCAAGCAGCAATATATTGACTAACCTCGTACTGTGGATGGATTATCTCAGTTGTTCTGCTGACTTTAGTTTGGTCCATTGACAGATTCCTGCCATGCGATTTACATTTGTCCCTAACCATCGGGAACCCTCATGTTAACTTTCATCAAGTGGTAAAAGGTTACCATTCATCCTTCAGCTTCAGTGTGACAATGTGTTTATATTATGCTAACCATAGGTATTTAGCTAGCCGCCATGTAGCACATCAGTTATATACCAGCTAGCCCAACTTTAGTAACCCTACAAACATCACTGTTGTTTCGTTTTCTGTCTTCATTTGTGTCGGAAGTGATAGCAGAGCTGTATGTTTTAATTTTTTCAGAAATCTCTCAGTCATATTTAGGTGGAACCACCAAGCTAACTCCCTGCTAACTCCATTAAATTTCATAAATTCTGTTTTCATGGATGCCTGGATTTTAAACTCAATTGTTAGACCTGGTAGAGCAGCCACAGTGATCATTTTATTAAAGATGAAAAAATGTAGACCTTCTGTAACTCTGAGTGATGTGTTCATTTGACTTTGGGACCTAAAGCGGAGTTTGAACCCGGAAACGGCTAATGATGTCAGACTTAAAGACCAGATAGCTAACTATGGCTGGTAAACATGGTAAACATACAGTTTTTTTTTGGTGTTTTTTGTTTGTTTGTTTTTACAGTATATTAAGCTTTGTTTATAAAACAATAACAGCACTAAAGACGCATTAAGAGACCTGTTCTTTCATCAGATGGACATAAGCTATCATTTGATGCACACTAGCTTGCATGCTAAAGCATTAAATCCTCAAAATGGATGAAATCTGTTTTAGAATGACAGGAGATTAAATGGAATGAATTTAAATCTTTTAAATCTGCTTAGTAATTGCAGCATATGACAATCCAAAAGGGGGAAAAAAGGATAAATACAATAAGTCATTGAGTTCGTAAAGCTGAAACTTAAACTCAGAAAGTTTAAACTAACTGGCACAAATGACCTTAATTAGAAGACACGCTTATAATATAAATGACAATGACAAGCAATGACATTCATCCAAAGTTAACTTCTTTTTTCATAAGGCAAAAAGGAGAATCAAACTCTCAAATCCTGCACAAATATGTGTGATTATTACAGAATCATTGTATGCTGTATAACATAAAGAAAATATTAAACTTGAATCTTTCATCAGTATTCAACTCAGACTGACATTGTGTGTGTGTGTGTGTGTGTGTGTGTGTGTGTGTGTGTGTGTTTCGGTCAAGTGGTGACAGTTGGACAAGCCCCTAAACACGTTCTTTAACTCAGTTAAAAAGTTAATGTCACTGAGGTTCTTCTTACAGATATAAATGCTTTTTAGTTATCTTGTCAACACACACACACACA
>NW_024582635.1:130373-167245 GCF_018398535.1 Haplochromis burtoni | reverse complement strand
ACACACACACACACACACACACACACACACACACACACACACACACACACACACACCCACAAACATACACACACACACCTCCTCTCTCACTCTCTCTCTCTTATTGCTGTCATTCTGTCCACCTTCGTGGCTTCTGACCAATCATGTCTTAAAGCTGGGTCACTTATAAACGAGTGTGTGTTTGGGAAGCCAGGATTCAGCCTGTTAGAGCCAGGAACCAATAATCTCTCACTCTGTGTACATGCATGTGTAGTATTGTATGTGTGTGAGTGTGTATTTGTGTATGTGAGAATCAAAAGGCCAAATCGACAATGCTGGATTCAGCTGACAATCATCTGGTTCAGTGGACCAAAGGCAGGTGTTAAGAATGACCTTGACTGTCCTAGTAACGAAGCAGTCAGGTACTGAGAGTCTCGGTGCCTCTTCATCATTGAGCAAAAGAGTAAATAACTTCCTAAGAAATAATTAATCCAAGGTGATTTTGTTCAGATTTTTGAAAACTAAAAGATAAAGAGAATTATGTGCTACACTGATAGAAAGTAGATTATACCAACCAGCATGGATTTCACAAAAATTTAAACTGATTAAAAAAACATATCAATGGCAGAATGGGGAGTATTTAGTGAGAAATGACTCAGGCATGTTTTTGTCAGCTGACACATGCTTATGCCTTTAACTCAAATGAGAAATTGTACTAGTTGAGTACAGCCAAAGCTTTACTGATCAAGAATCTACATTTGTGATATAACTGCTGGAGCATAGCAGCTCAGTGACGGGGACTTAGTGAGAGATTCCACCGTATTGCATCCGACCAGCAAGTTAGTTTTCCACTTTTCCTACTCTTCATTTGTTCAAGAACAGTGGAAGAAGAGGCGATATCATTTACATAAGCATAACCAAAAAAGAGCATAATAAATAAAATTGATCAGTTTGACTACAACATATTTTTCTTTTCTTCATTTTGTACTTTTTTGTTCTTTTTCATAGTTTTTTATACCTGTTATATAAGTCGAATGGTTTTAATTAGGCAGTTACACAGTTTTCTCTCATTTTCTGATGTATGCAAAGCCATCTAAAGATGTCATATAAATAAGATTTGTCTTAAAATATATAGTTATTTGTGTATTATTTGAATGAGTATACCATATGCAGTCATTACTATTGCCTTTAATGAATAAATTATAGGTACAAAATCAGAATCATTTGTTGTTTTTATCAATATGCTGTAAGTCATTGAACAACTGCAAACTTGTTTCCAAAAAAGTTGGAACGCCGTGAAAATGTAGGTAAAGCAAGTATGAAATCATTCAAACAATAACTTAACTTTGTTTTGTTTTTTTATAACAAAAAATGCTTTTCATTTTTAGTCTGCAAGCAAGCCAGTTTACCAACCATAATTTAGTGCAGAGTAATACAGCTGTAATGCATGCATAATGTAATCTGTCAATATGTGCATTGTAATGTATATACGTTGAATAGATTTCCCCAGACAGTATATTTAACTGAAAAGTAAACCACCTTCGAAGTACAGAAACCACAGGGTTAACCTGGAGTCATAACTCAAAATTCTGCCTTGTTGTACATCCCTCAAATTGAGTTGTCCATGAATATCTCAATATACCAACATATTCTAACGGGAAATGTAAAAGGCATGTGTCTGACAGCTAAAGCGTGGCCAAAATTGGGTCATGCAGCAAGACAAATATTGTGTTTGTGTATGTTGCTAAGCATTCATCGGAATTTAGCCATAAAATCAACAAAAGGCACAACACAGTATTATTAAATTCCCTTTACGCAGGTTTCATTTATATGTGGTAGTAGATCTAATTTTTTAATCTGAAATCACTAATGAATATTTCACACTCTTAATACAGTAACTGCTAGTATCACTACTGTTGTCATTCAATATGTGAGTATTCATGATTCCTTTTATTTCTCTTGCTGTCTCTTTTATCTAAAATCTCATGCGCTTGTGTACCTATAGCTTTAAAGCCAATTATTTAAATAAACAATTGACATCATGCACAGCTTAAATTTCTTCTTTCGTAAAAGGAGCAAATTACTGCCTACCTATTTCAGAGAAGTTACCAGGACAGATGTCTGCCTTGTGGAACATGAGACTTTCATTGCCATGCACTTCTGAAATGATGGATGTGATGCACTTAGTTTTGTAGCATAACTGCTGTAACAAGAATTTACTGGAATGCCCAATATCCCATTACTATTGTGCAAGAAGTAAATACCGGTACTTTAATCAATTTTTTAATTTGTATTTTTTGGTACTATTGAAGCAAAACAAAATGTAACATATTGGAAAAAAATGAAAACAAAATGTATTTCAGGGCCACAGATAGCATTCAATCTATCAACCCTGATACCAGCAACATCTTTATGATAGGTAGGTGGAGATATGAAAACAAATGATCCATTAACCATAACATGATATTACAGCACACATGATGCATATCTTGTGCTTTACAAGGGATTCTTTAATTCAGGTAAATTTTATTCTCCCTGTTAGACAGACAGAGCGAGTTAAAGACAGAGTCAGGGAAGAGGACACCCTGCTCCTCCTCTTTGGCTTCCGTGACTATCACAAAGATTCAGAGCTGACTCTAATTCAACAGGACTGTCATAGCTCATGAAAAAATCATGTCGTATAATCAAATCGGAGTAAAAACCCTGCGCTTGGCCTCATGGGAGTCTCCGTTCACCCTGAATATTTCATGTAATGGAGGCTCTCACCACCATGGAAACTCTCAACAGTTCAGGATTGCGTGCAAATATTGACTGTAGTGTGTAGGGACGGAGGCCGGGAGAGGCCGACTTCGCAACCGAGCCTGAGTGAGTTTTATAAATAATGGTAATCACATGTGACACCACTAGCAGTAGGGGGCTCGCGGCCACTCATATCCTCTTGCTCGATTGATGTTACTGAGTGCAGCAGAGCTAGAACGAAAGGAAGACACAACAGAGAAAGAAAGCTGAGGAAAATGAGAGGGAGGGGGAAAAAAGTGCCCTGATGCATATGAATTGACAAATGTCTGTTTTGGCTGCTGAGAATGGAGCTCAATTGTGGGTCTGAAGAAACATCAAAACACAATTCAGGGCTGACATCCAGTGGGCAGGGGCAGGGGGGAGGGAGCTGACACTGTACCCAGGCTGCACTGCAGCTAAGCTGCTGGCTTAAGAGGACCTTCTCACACTGGGGCATCAATAATCAGTGATTCTATTCTGATGCCATATCTGAACACAGTGGCACATTAGACATTAGAAAACCAAATCATTTTCTCCTTGTTTTTTTTCCTTTTTGTGCTGCTTTTTTATGACATATATCAATACATATTTAACAACACACACCAGGTGATTCTAATAATATTATGTGCGTTTGAGAGAGAGAGAGAGCAGGAAAGAGAGAGACAGTAAGAATTGAGAGATGTGGTGAGAAAACATTTGCAACTCTTCAATCTCCATCACCACACACTCATTATCTCTTCGTTCCATTTTTGTTTTGCTCACGTGCTTCCTTTGTTATTACTCTTTGGTTTTTGTTTCTCCTTCTTTCTCTTTTATACAATATTTTCTTCTTTTTGCACATTGTTGGTCTGCAGCCACTAAATGCATCCCATTCAAGCTTTGAATAAAAAAAAACAAAGAGAAAATCAAGTCAAGCTCCAAGTCTCATAAAGCACATTCAAGAAAAGTCCAAGCCAAGTCTCAGTGCATTCGATACATGTCTAAATTTAGTTTTCACAGCTTTAAGGTCACACTCTTACATAACGGAAACCAGAATGCTTCAGTACATAAGCATAATGATCTCATTTTCCTGGCACAGTTTGGCTGCTATTGTCTGTTGAACAGCTACCTTGTCAATTACACATTATAAAAACAAGACTAGAACAAAAGTAGCATTTGCATGTGATATAAAGTTGTTTCACACAACAATCTCTAACATAATATAAAAAATTGCTTTTTCTGACTTTTGTATCTGCTTCCTTTCAGATGAAACATTGGCCTGCAGCTCATTAGCTCTCATAAATGCCCAACACACCACAAGTAAAAGGGAAAAGTGACATGAAAAATATAGCTCAATGGTACTTTATATCACAGGGACTCTCACCTGGCGCCAGGTATTTTAAATTATGCAGACTCTTTGAGCATAAGAGAATAAACCACATAATCCCTTTAATTTATACTATTGCTTGGCACACATTTGTGCACATGCTCAAACATGTGCAGCACCAGCAAACAAGTACACACATATCGTCCGTTCATCTTTTAGCGGATAATCACTTGACTATAAATGCTACAACATTGTTCAATGAAGTGCAGTTCAGACAGTGTGAAAAGCAAACTCTATATATGTGCTGGTAATGGTTGGGAGTGGTGCCGTTTGCATGTATTATCTGCACTTCTCAGACGTGGTAATTGAGGCTCAGTGCTGTTATGAGTCTGGGTGAGAGGCAAATAAATGCATCTCCTCACTGCTAATGCTGAAATCCGATCCTGTCTGCACATATTTACTGTGGGCTGCGTGCTGTCTGTGCCCGTAAGCCTGTGCATTACGCCTGATTCATCAGGCTGTTTATCTCGCCAAGTGAGCAAGAAAAAAAGACCTGCAGTAAATTTCCATTATTAGATGAAGTGTGAGGATGCCATGGGGGGAAAGGAGACAGACAGCAAGACTTTGATACCTCAGCAACCCTTCAGACAGTGGGTCTCGTCAGCTGGGGCAGATCATTAGTGGTATCACTCTGAGATGATGTTTTATAGTTTGGTGAGTTGATTTACTCTGATCAATGAGGGATCTGACTCCAGCGAGTAGAAACACAGTAAATTTTAACAACAGTGATGTTATTAGCCTCATGGTTCCTGGACTGCGAGGCCAACAAAGAGTTTACGACAAGCTGCCTCACATTAGACCTTGGCACAGAAGGCCAAGTTTTAAAACTGCAACTAACTACTTGAGTGTTAAACAGCCGTACACAATCCCACAGAAATTGACACATATTACACAGCATTTGACATCAATATTTCCTTGTGCTTTTGATGATGGCATAGATTAATTAAATATATATTTCGTTGCTGTTATTTTGTTTCATACATTATAAATCCACCTGACAGTTGGTCAATTTGGGGTGTAACACTGAAGAAATCAAAATCCAGAACTAAGTACTTTGTTTAACTTAGTCAGAGATATTTTAATGGAGAGATGTGGCAGTCAAAGAATCCTCAAAGAATTCATCAACAACAAATAACTATGAGTTATGGAGACAGTAAACATTATATGGGGGCAGGTTTTAGTCATTTTATGTCCCAGTGACCAATCGATTCAGATAATTCTTCAAAATAACTTCCCAAATAAGTTATTTGGAGGTTTGAAGATGGCATCCAAGACTCGTGATAGTTAGGAAAGTATATATATATATATATATATATATGATTTTGGCTGGGGCATCATTAGAGTAGTTGTCCAAACTGTTAGTTTTATTTGAGCTAGTTTTTTTAAAAGTTAAGTGGCTTTACTGGTCCATCTCAAATGGATAAAATCAAGCCATATGTGGCTCATCAGTCATCCTTACCATAGTATAAAATGAGAGAAGAAAGATGTAGCAGAAGAAACAAATGAAACTGTTAATGTTAATTAATGCAGTTGGTATATATTATTCCTTTTAATTTCATCTTGTCACCATAGCAATAAAACCTTGCAATCTCAGTTTCAAAGAATTCATGACCTTACAAAATGCTAAAAGCATATAAGTGAATTCACATAAATACAGCTTGCAAATTAATAACCTAATTGTCTGAAGTCAGTCAGATGAAACAAACAATGTCATACAGCCCCCAGGATGTCATTAGGGTCACGTCCATTTTAAATGAGTCTACATGAATAACATAGGTGGATGAAAAAGATATAGCTAGATAGTGTTCCCTAGGGAATTTTTGTATGACCTCCCCAGACAAATCTAATGTCTAAGTGAGACAGTAATCTTTGTATTAACATTATCTCCATCTTGAGTTGTTCCCCTGATAGCGTGATCAGCCGTGTTTAATTTTAGCATGCAGGTTTGAGAACTTAGTAGAGTTGAATGAGGTTTTTGTCTAACTTTATCTTATCTTGATTGTTGTCTGCTGCCAGAGTTCCAGGTCATTGCGCCTAGTGTTCCAGCTCAAAGCTTGCAGATTTCTATTTCCTTGTCCTCCAGTTTCCCAGTCTCTCATTTTTTCACTGTCAAGTTATGATTTTAGAAGCCGTGTGCAGCTTCCCCACTTGAGTGATGCATCGACCCAAAGGATTGTAACTAGATTGCACTCAATGATCAACAGCTTCTCCTTCTTCCCCTCCTTTTATTTTGACAGGTCCAGCAGTTTAGTTCCATTAGTTTTAGTAGTCATTAATCATTAAGTGAAAACCTTTGCACAGAAATGAATATACACATATATGTTAATTGCAAATAAATGTAAATTGCCAACAGAAAATATGCATTATAAATCATGCAAACCATAAAGCAAAAGTGCCGTATTTCACTTTCAATTTATGCATTATTTTACATTAAATATCCAGTGCTGGTATAGCTTTTGGCTTGACATATATAATCATACTTACATGAAAAACAAGCAAAAAAAACCCCCAAAACATATTGATGAAATTTGCTATTTACCCTAAAGAATTTTATAATCATAGCTACTTTATGACATAATGATTTTTTTATTCTTTGTAAACAACCCTTTATTATTAGCCCATAACCAATTACAACCTAATATGTCAAAAATAATTCAGAACTTTTATCATTGATTTGTTTTGTTGTTATTTTTTTGACTAAAATGAACAAATCGATCATAGACCACAACATAGATGAGCCATCTTGACATTATTAGGGTGACCAGATTACAGAGCTGCATATGAATGTACTACTAATCCCCAAGATAACATAAACTGTTCTCAAACTGATGGCAGCAGTCCGGAGCCAGAAAATTGTCTCGCAGATTATTTTGGCACACAGCATCCTACAGACTTTCTATGTGAATGTGTTTTGCCCTAACGCAGACGATAATATTGTCTAGAAGCAGCTTTTTCTCCTAATGTATTGTTTATAAGCACAGTGCTTGTTAGCCCCATACTGCTTTAAATGTGACCTTACATGGCGCTTTTTAAATGGTGTTGCTCCTGGCAGCACTCGGATTGCAGATTAGTTCCACCCAGTTTAGTCTGTGAATATTTCTGTCAGGTTTCACTATTAATATTTTAATTTAATTTGTGCTTTTTAAAATATTTTTTAATTGTTTGTTTGTTTTTAAATTCTCTCCTTTTAATTTCCCTCGAGGTCTTGTCATTTTATTTTTTCTTATTTGAAAACTCTTTTTTTTTTTAAATGTAACTGACAAACCAAATATATTCACAGAACCTTTGTTACCTTTAAAGACGGACCAGACACATAATTGCTAGTGACATACCACAGCTTTGTACTCAGAAAAACAACCAAATACAATTCTAGAAAGAAAAACCACCCCTAAGTTGAAACATACAGTATAAAATGAATGTAGAGTTAGACCACATAGAGAAAAAACTGCCCTTTAAAATCAGTCCCAAGAGAAAGTCCTCTCTCCTTTCCTTCAAAGTGCAGAGTGGTGCTTCACTTGCCTTCCCCTGATGTCACGTTTGACCTCTTTCGGTTGCCTCTCCTAAAAGGAGGCAAGCACGCAATGCTGTGCTGCTCAGAAGACACTGCATATTATTCCATTTATAATACATGCATCACCTAGGAGTTTATAAGGTCTAATTCTCTTTAGCACTGAGATATGTGTTATAAACATCTTTATGCATTCGTCCTTCCTGTAGGGCCCAAAAAGGGACAATATCTCATATTTAGTAATATGGCACAGAGCGGATTTTGGGGAAATCAAATTTAAGCAAAGCAATTCTCTTTTTCAAACTCATTATCTGAAGATTCACAGTGGAAACAAGATAACTGTAATAGGTACTTTGTTGTTTTACAATGTACAATTAATACCCTTAAATGAATCAGTGCAAGCCATCTGATTTTGTGTTTACCTCTGTTTACTGGACCTGTTTACCATTGCATAGTCCACAGGTGTATATGAAATGAGCTCCGGGAGATATGCTGTTTAGACAACGAAAGCACACAAACAGCTTTGCCGACACCATTCTGTATGTAATTACTTTTAGAGGTTGCACAAATAACAGATGGAAGGTGACCTTTTCACAATATTTATTTATGCTTGAAATTTAATCTGTCCCGGTCTGGCCTTTGTGGAAGAGAATGAGGAAAATGCTCAAATATAAAAAGGAGGCGGTGTTTGACAAAAAGCAGAGTGACAAAGTGCTTTGATTTTTTTTTCTTTTAATGTATGGGTTAAAAAATGTAACTGACAGACTTCAGGAAACCAAAAGTCAGGCACTTACTTTGCATTTAATTATTAAAGCTAGGTTGTGTGGTTAACTGACTGGTTGATCTAATTTCCCTTATGTTTACCTCATTGTTCATTATTTTTTTAATCAAATGACCTTGCAAGGCTAGTTTGAAGCTTTGTAGAATGCTAATTTCCCCCTGACTGGAACCTGCTCTGTAACACCCAAACCACACTGGAATGAAACCAACACTGCATGCAGCTGTGATGCAAGTCGTCACTCACGATATTAAAACTCCCCAATTTGTCACTGAAATTCTTTCAAATTTTCTAGCATTGTTTCTCTCCCACTGCGAGTGAAGGCTAATTCAAACTTACTCATTAGCTTATCTCTTCTCCTCCTCCCACTCCTGTCTCCTCCCATGTCCTCAAGAGCTAACTCAAAGCTAATTTGCAATTCTCAGCGGCAGAGGAATTGATGTCTCATCTTGGTGCTAGGTAACAGAATTATGTGAGTAATGAGAGAGTGATGAAAGAAAAGAATAAGAGAGAGGGAGGCAGAAAAATGAAAAACTGAAGAATGTGAATAATTGGGTGTTTTGTCTTGATTTTGTTTCCACGTGGTGAGCAGAAAAGACATATTTGCAGCAGGGTTTAATTTCCTGACGTAAAAAGTGGGATGAGTTATTTCCGTGTTTATTGCTGTCAATGCTAGAGGGCACCATTTGATTCTGATCAACTCTACTCTGCAACCATTACTTTTGATCAGAGATATTAATGTGTTAGGTCTTAGAAAAGAGCTGGACAATTGCTTTTATATATGTGAGAAGCATTACAATTCAACATTAAATCTAAGTTTTATATGGAAAAAGCCCAGTTTGAATGAATGAAATTGCCCATGGTGCTTGTGTTGCATATCTGTTTCAGTTATATGAGAGAAAAAAGCTTTTTCTTTCTGCATCTATATATCTTTAAAATAAGATTTAGGGAAATAATTCAATCTTTATCTCAAAGAGTTCTTTATTTATTTTTTTATAGCAGCACATGTTTTCTGTTCTTTTTTCATAATTCATGGCGTGCATTGTACAATAAATAGTATCATGCTTTTTATCTTAAAGTACACAAAAGAAAGACAGTTTAATTTGTAAAACAAGCAGTACACAATAGAATCTTTATGGTTATCCATCTTATAATATACAATTTAGTGTTGTGTTTTATTTCCTCTTTACACATTTGGCTACCTTGTTTTGCACAACAAAAATTCCCAAACCTGCTGTGAAAAGCTTCCATTGAATCGCACAACACAATAGTAGCATCTCTCTGCATAGAAAAATACCAAAACAAAGACAAGGTCAATGACACTGCAGCACAGGTTGACGGGTGTACCAGTTAATAATGTGCTAAGCCACAAACCCCTGTCGTGTTTTTCCCCTACTACCAATAATGTTTCTCAAAAGCATGAAGGCATAGAGAAACTGTCAAGTGAAATAGTGATACAGTTGTGACAGGTATGATCACTTGAACAACCTGACAAGTAACGCATACACAATTATTATCACCCATCTCAGGTTTTTTATATTTTACTGTCTTCCCAAGATAAATGAGTCACTAGTGGCTGTAGGGCACGGTGCTTATTAGATTTATATTTTGATGCTGGCAAACACTTAAGCTAGTTTTCCAGCAGTACATAGTAAAGTGTAAATTGGACATTTATTGCCATATCTCTGCTGTGTTACTTAATAGGTAATAACCATGAATACAAGACTCAAACTTCAAGAATCAGTGGAACAGTTGACCATTTATGCAAATAGAACTAATTTGTGGCAGCTCTTCTAATTTACAGCACATTTAAATAATTGAATAATCTTACGGTGTAAAGCTTTAAAACGCACTGTGTATTACTGCCATATTAAAAGCATCACCAAGCTATGCTAGCTAGGATGATTAGCGTATCCTTGAAGAAACAGAATGTAAGGATCATGCTAGTATGATCTTTACATGACCCTGAATGACCCTCACAATGGATGGATGGATCCACAGGTCCTTAGTATTTACTGGTAGACTTGCTCTTTATTGAGTAAAGACTCTAACATCTAACTTGTTCTCATCGACATTTGGTGTCTCAATGAATCTAAAGAGTTTGTAAAGACATGTGTTAAGAAATAATCAGTGTATAACATTGTATCACATCACAGGAAGTCCCACAGCACTCTCAGCCCATAACTAAGGGATGGCTCAAGGTCACCTGATCTAGCCCTAACTGTAAATTTTATCAAAAAGGAAGGTTTTGAGTCAAATCTTAAACTTAGAGAAGGAGTCTATCTTCTGATAGCTGAACGTTCAGCCTCCCATTCTACTTTGTAAAATTCTAGGAACCACAAGTAAGCCTGCATTGTGAGAGCAAATTGCTCTATTGGGAAAATAGGATACTATGAAATCTTTAAGCTATGACAGGGACTGATTATTGAAGACTTGATATGTGTGGAGAAAGATTTTAACAGAGAACCAATGCCAAAAAGCCAGTATGGGAGAAATGTGGCCTCTCTTTCTGTCAGAACTCTTAAAAGTCTAGTATCACAAAACATTAGTAATGAATGTGTTTGTAAGTAGACTAACAAAACATGCATCTAAATATGTATGCAAGTGTGCACCCTTGCATGTGTAAGAGCGTGCTGTTCACTTGAGCGCCTCCAACTGAGATGGCATCTGTCTGCATAACGGCCCTCAGGTAATAACAGTAAAAATCTCCCCCTGCTGTGTAAAATGAAATCGGTGCTACTCACACACACTCCTCATGTGGACAGGTTGTGTTTATATTGCAGGTTACCATGAGCAGCCACCCAGGAGGTCTCACAAGGCTCTAATTAGGTGAAGGGCGGGCTATCCAAAACCCAAATCAGCACACCTGATGACTTGACAGAGTTTTGTTTTGACCCACCAATGAGCTTGTTCACCTGGAAGTTGAACCTGTGCAGGGGGTCAATTATTCTCATGTGGCTTGAATAAAAATAGAAGTGCTGAAGAGTCAGGTGCCACAGGAATGCCAATCATTTCTTTTAAAATTTATATTTTCATTAATTGGGCAGTGCCATGCATGTATTTTGACAATTTCTACCTGGTAATATGATTTCCCATTCAAGATGTTCTACTCCCATTTTAAGTCATTAAAGCCTGTCATGAATAATCTATCAATTCAATGATCAATCAGTCACCCGAAGCTGCTTAATATTGTAATGTAAAGACCCTACAAAGTTACAGAGAAATCACAACAATCAGAGAATCTGCTAGTATATTGTGTAGATTATGTTTTCTCTGTATCATGAAAAAAAAAAACCCATCAAGTGACAACATGATTTTCCATAAATAGGAGGTTACAGAATGGAGGTCTGAGGAAGAGATTCCAGCCTGCAGCAAGATGCATAGCTCCTCTGGTATAATGTTAGAGGGGAAGCATACTTCGCCTTTGTCTGGACAGTAATTGCATCATCAATAATAACTGCTAAACGCTTTTTAAGTCACCTGCTGATGTGGCCACCATTAACCTCGCTGCGCTTGACCAAGGTGACCATCAAACATGCCATCAACACATAAGCGCACAACTGCACCAGTGAGGTGCCTTTCTCAGATAGAGCCTAAAATAAATGTCCAGGCTGACATGTAATCTTGACAAGAAATGCAGCAATACATGAAAACAGACACTAGACACTTTACTTTGAAATGAAATAAACAGCCCGATTCCTTTCGTGTTTGAAATCTCTATTATGGGTAAGAAATTTGGTTTCTCACCACTTCTGTATGCGGTTTGCAAAAGCCGTAATGTGGCCTGGATAGCAGTTGGTGAGTTAATATGCCCCTCTCTCCTCAGCTGTATGCCGCTGTCTCTGGATCTCTGAATGGGAAATCAATACTGTCTCCAGACCAGCATGAGTCAATATGTGTCACAGTGCTTTTTCTCTTGAAGCATTCATATGTGTTGCAAAGCTGGGGCTGTTTGAGTGCAGTCACACAGCATGCTGACGCCAATCCAGTTTTAAACCCCTTTTTTGATACAAATCGAGGAAAAATCCTCGACCGTGAGGCAATTTCACTCAGAAGGTTGAAGTTTAATGCTGTAAAATTTTACAGTTCTGTTTTAGATTTAAATATATATATATATATGTGTGTATATATATATATATATACATATATATATATCATGTGTCACCGCACTTCTGGGATGGATAAACATTGCACTAACTGATCATAATGTATTAATGGGGATTTGCATTTTTCCCCCACTCAGTGTTAGTTACTGAACAGGTGCCTCAGCTGCTGGAAATCCTCGCTTATACTCACTCCCTTTATTTCTTTTCTCCAAATACCCGTCTCCAGTTTCAAAATTTTGTTTGAGATTTGTTGTTGTTAGAAATTTAAGAACCATACAGAGTCAAATACAAACTCAGATCTGTGGCCTTCTCACTGCCTGTGAAGTAGATTTTAGCTTTATTATATACTACGAATTGAAGTATTTCCATCACTAGTATGCTTTTCACATGGCTGAGAAAGTCTCTATTAATTGAAATTGTAGCTTTTTATTTTAAGCTGTAATTCCTGAGTGTTTCACAGTTATTGAAAGTAGGTTGAGTTGGTACGTTATGACTCATTCACTTAAGTATGTTTTGAGCTCAACCTTCAGTTTCGTGAAGGTATTTTTGTGCTTATGTGTACTTGTAAACTTCGTTTGTATTTTATAGCTGAGGTAATATTGTAATTCTGTGTGAGTTAAAACCTGAGGTCCTCTTTTACCTTCTCACCTTTGCTTTGAAAGCACAGCTTGGTCACACTACAGGCTAAGCCTTCATGCTGTGTTGTACCACACACAACATGCTATGGGGCTATGGGACCACACCGTGTCTAGAACTCGTGTACTTTTTCCTTTAAAGTCTCCCTGTATTTTAGATTTTGTCAACAAAACATCTATTAAGTATTTACAGCATCAAGATGTTACTATTTGCTATTTCTTTGTATGTTATGTGGTGACTGGATTAGGAGATTTGTTATTGGCTGTGTTTTCAGTTGCAGCTGCTCAGATAATAAAGAAAGGAATTTGAATGTCCATAACACTCCCTGTTCAACTCTTTATAAAACCCCTGAATAAATTTGTCTTTAGTGGCAGGTTTAGATTGTCGCTAGAAGAATGAGTGCAGGCTGTCATTATATTAGTAGTAATTAACAGCTTCCTGTGGATTTCTCAAACATTACATTGACTGTGAAATCCATCATTTTAATTTCAGATTTTCACATAAAAACTCCTAGATACAAAATCTTACGAAAAAAAAATGTAATCAGCACATTTGGAAAATATTCAGCTTTCAGCTAATACACAGATCAATAATGTGTTAAAAAATATTTTCAATGAAATGGAGAAAAAAATGAAATCACTAAAAGTGATTAGTACTATGTTGCACATCTGTGCGTGTGTGTGTGTTTGTGTGTGTGTGTGTGTGTTTAACAGCCTGAGCAGTTTGGACTTTACAAATGAAAAACAATAATGTCCATCAAGCCAGTTCCAGCTTTGAAATGTAGTTGACCTATCAGCTGAACACCTTTGGTGTAGTATAGCTCCAGTACAACGCTATACTACACCATATACTTTTTTAAATTTTCAACGAAGGAGATCTTGACTGTTTCAAGAAATGACATATCAACTGAATTTTTTCAATCGAGTTGATATATCATACCTAAAGAAAAGCTTTAGCCTTTCTTTGTGGTCGGATTCATTATCATCCTGATGAATAACATCATCATCACCAAATCCAACTTCTAGCAATTGAATAAGAGTTTTCACTTTTCAAATTTTCAGTGTACAACTGGACACTTACTTTTGAGGTAATGTTTACAGTCTTTCCTGGTTCTTTAATCGACATGAAATCCAGATTAATGGGCATTCCATTTTCTTATGCGCTTCACTGGCAACAGACAAATGTTCATAAATTATATTTTTGGACAATACAGATATATATTTCATCAGTTAACATCACTTTCATATAATTATTTACTCTCCATGATTCCTTCTCTTTGCTCATCGTAAGCTGTTTCTAACCATTTGGTTTTCACACTTTCTTTTCCTGTAGTTTAGTTAGTTCAAGTTTTACTCCATATTTTTTTCCCAGTGCCTTCCACTCTATATCTCACCAAGGTTATTATCGTTAACGAAAACTAACGAAATAACGAAAACTAGAATTGAAAAAACATTTTTGTTAATGGAAATAAAAATAAAAAGAAAAAAAGGAAAACTAACTAAAACTGTAATGAGTGTTCACAAAACTAACTAAAATTAACTGAATTTATAGCAAAAATGTGTTTAGTTTTGATGTGTGCGTGTCATAAAATAGTCAAGGTTGAAAATGAAGTTTAGTTTACAGATTTTTTTCTTGCTGCGTCTCATTATGCCAGCAGGTGGCAGTACGTTAGTCGAGTCGTCGTTGCTGCTCCGTCCACCCGCAGAATCATGTCAGGAAAAGTCAGGAGAAAGCGCCAGAGTCCAATTTGGGATTACTTTGAATATGACTGTGTTTTGGATAAAGCAAGTGTCTTGTAGTGGAAAGAGACAAATTATGAGGGACATTTCTAAAGGGAAAAAAATTCCACAAACCTTAAAGTGCACTTGAAAAGCTCACACAAGAAGGCTAACCTAGCTTACCTTGAGAAGGTAAGGGAGCACACTCAACCCTCATCCCCAGAAAACAGCAGCTAACCCCAGGCAAGGCAGCGTGATGCATCCCGAGACAACAGGACGGGGATATCTACATAACTGTGTGAGTCAATTGCCTTCAAAAAGTTTATCAATTCACTTGAACTAAAATTACGAACACCCGGTGCTGCGAGAGTTAATAGTCTCATTGGGGCCAAGATATACATTTTATCGTTGCCTGGTATCAGTGGTTGTTCATCTGCCTTTATTTATTTATTTATTTAAAGAACCCATAGGTGGGAATGTGAGTTGTCTGTCTCTGTGTGTTAGCCCTGCGACAGACAGGCGACCTGTCCAGGGTTAGGGTATGGTAGCTGGAATAGCAACATACCCAAGGATAAGCAGAAGAGAATGACTGATATGATGAAACTGGGATTTTGTTGCACTTAATTATTGCAAACACAACTAAAACTATAACTGAAACTAATTAAAACTAAACTGAAACTAAGGATTTTCAAAAAAATAAAAACTAAACTAAACTAGCAAACAATTGGTAAAAACTAATTAAAACTGATATAAAATTGAAAATCTGAAGTCAAAACTAAATAAAAATAAAAACTAATGAAAATTGCAAAACTATTAAAACCCTGTATCTCACTACTTGGTTTCCCACCAGTTTGGGAACCACTGTCATACCAACAACAGAAAACCCTTCAATTCTAATGTTCTTTTCATCATTTCACCACTCATATGGTTTCACTTTAAATCAACACCAGTGTTACTATATAAATGTTATAATAATCCTGAAATCGGAGCAGCTTTTCAGGGTAAATAATTAAGAATCTTGTGATTAAATACAGGAAATCAATATGCAGACACAGATAGATGAGAGAGGGGAGGGAGGGAGAGAGAGGGGAGAAAGCGAGAGAGAGAGACCAAGAGAAAGACTGGTCTCTTGTGTCTGTAAGCCTCCAGGCCCTGCTTTCAACCCAGAATCAATGTTACTCCACTTAGAAGTAAATTGAAACTGTTTTTCCATTGCGTCCCCACCATTTTAATTTTCACCTGAAGGGGTCAGAGAGAGGACACTTTAGTGATGATGAAAGACATTTTCCCATTTTCACAGCTTGGTCACGCTTTGACACATCATTATCCCATTGACTTAATACATGGTTTCCCCTCTATCTCACTCTACCTCCCTCTTCAATCAGCACCCGTGTCTCTCTTGCACCCACTAGCTCTCTCTCTTTTTTTCCTCCATCTACCTCAGTTTACATCTGCCCATAGATCCCTCTATGCTTACCCACAATTCATACCTCCCACGTAGGTCCCTTAGCTTTCCATCTCTTAATCCTCTCTCCCCATCACTTTGTCCATCTACCTCCTCTCAGTTTTCTGCCATTTCATCTTCCCTAAAGATTCTCACACTTTTAATGCACTACATCCATCTCCACTTTGAGTGCTTCTTCTTTTATATTATCCTCCTCCTTTGCCATTCTATGCCTGTACTTTTGTTCTTTTATCTTCAGCATTTACTTTAGTCTGTAGCGTCTCCCTACTTCTCCCCAAAGACATGGTCCTAACACAAAAATCAAATCCCAAATTGAGAAAAAGATCTTTGCCTTTTTTTTTCTCTCAGTATTGTGCCTTTCAGTGCCAGGACAGTGTTTTCACTTCCAAGTCTTAATTGCTATTTATAACAGAAATATAAAAGGTCCTCTGAATGTTGCTTCTGAATTGCACCACATCAGAGAGAAACTTTAATAGCCCATTTTGCACAAATTAAAACAACAACAAAACCATGGGAGGCAAACTCATAAAGACCAAGTCCATACAAATACATTTTTTATTATATGGAACATGCGTAGATCTATGTTAACATGCTGCACAAACCCACAGATATAAAGTGTGGAATGGGGAAACGACCTACAATTACACAGATCTAGAGTGACAAAGTTACACGGACACTGAGATATAGTACATTTCTTGATGAGGAACTGTGGAACTAACCAGTTTTATTACACAATTTGCACAATAACATGAAAAAAGTGTGTAAAAATGCAACACACACACATAAAGCTGAAAAAAAAGAACTGTGCTTCCAAAACATACATCACTCAAAAACACAAAGATGAGCAAAGATTAACCTTTAACTGAGTGGAGAACAAAACTGCTGCATTGTGGAAACATGCAATAGTGCTGTTTCAGCACCACGGACAGCTACAGCCCACTGTCAATGCACCGCTAATGCTTGAAAAATTGTCAATACCACCTATAGAATTAAGAGATCGGATCAGTCTAATGTAATTATCATAAGGTTATAAATGTAGCCAGTTAGGCTGACAAGTTTCTACACTGTAATAGCCAGTATACTTATTAGGGAAGTCATAGAAGGCTCCACTTACAAACTTTTTATTACATTATATTTGTGCCTATCAGGCAATTTTTACAGCACAAATGAACAGATAAACTAACACAGTCAATTTCATTAAATCAATGTCTGATATAATAAATTTGCTCATTGCATTATAATATTATACAAAGGAACACACACACACACACACACAGAAATATTAAATTACAGTATGCTTTCTAAATCTGTCTGCTGCTTGATGTGAAACTACTAAAAATATATATGTCTCCACGGTGGGAACAGGGATGGGGATTGTTACAAAGACCATTTGCATTCGTGAATTAAAAACAAGACCTGAATTGCATCTATTCATGACTGATGGTGAAAAGCATGATTTCGGGTTTCTTTTCAGCAGTGCAGCCAGGCTGACAAAAGTCACAGCTGTCTTGAATTTTGTATTTCTTTGGCTCTCAGTAGCAATTCATGAACTTCTTTACAAATGACCATCAAAGAGAAAAAAAAAACATGTCCTTGCATAGACATAACATCAAGTACAGAATTTTTGCAAATCTGTGATTATTTGCAGAGGAATGGTTTATTTGTAGAGTTTCATTCAGGGTTGAGAGTACACGGAAGCACAGGAGCATGTTACTAATGATATGCTCACAGCATCAGACAATAGACTTGAATCTGTGCTTTTCCTGCAAGATATCTGTGCAGCATACAATACTGTTGATCATAACATTTCAGTTCAAAAACCATTGATTTTAAGGAAAGTGGTATTTCAATATGGAGAGACTGTTTATGATTTTTTTTAATCACCAAATATGAACTTGTAAAATTTATTGTTTTTGATGACTAGACTGATAAAAAAGTATAAAGTGATATCTCGGGAGCAGGAAGGAAATAGTGACTGGACTCCCCCTGGACTAGACATTGGTGATGGAAAAGAAGAGAAAGCAGATTGGTTGATTGACACTTGATGAGATGCCGTGGGCAACCCAGATGAGGTTAGGATAAAGAGGAAGAGGGCTGCGTGACAGATTGTCTAAAAGGGAACGTGAGTGATCACAATGAAAGTAAAGAATAGGTACTAGGGCCTGATTTGTTCAGAAAGATTATTGGACAAGAGTGTTGACGTTAAAGTGAAACTTGGGGAAATTAAAGTGACAAAGACATTTAGAGTAGTAAAAATAAAAAATAAAAATCTATATTATCAAGAGGATTGCAGAAAGAGCACTGGGGAACAGATCTTCCTTAACGAACCTACATAAAAACTTCATTACTTTGCTTTTCAGAAGTACTGTTGAGGAACCCAAGACTCATATTTGACCACATGTTATAACCACATATAAAAGATCTATAGCAGTGTTTATATTTGCATCTTAAAATCTAGACATCAATTTAAAATCCAGGTGTAGTGTTGTCCTGAATAACTGGGCTAGATAGGCCCCCTTTCATTGCATTTGTATGGCACTATTGTATGTAGTTAACATTTTCTTTATCACTTTTTGGTCCTGTTTCTTGATTTTTTGGTTTGTCTCTATGCTCCTCTTGTCTGTCATCTTTTTTCCCTGACTTCCCACAGCTGGTCACAGTAGATAGTTGTCTGCCCCACAGACATGCTAGAGATACTGAAGGTCTTTAATGTTGACAGAGAGTTCTTCCCCCTTACTGTTGATAAGTGTTTGCTCATAGGGGATCACTGGACTGCTCACTGTTATATTGTGTTTTTTAACTTACATTGTTAAGATGGACTGACTATTGTTATCAACTGGCATTACAAATTGAACTGAACTGGATAGATGGATGAACGGATGGATAGTAGATGGGTAGATTGAGGAAACTTTATTAATACAGTTAAATACCAATACCTCCATTTCAATGCATGAGCGGGTTTAATAATGTATACATCATCTTTTTGAAACAAAACACTGTGTATGCATGTCAAATTTGCATAGTACTATACTTTAAAAATGCTGTTAAAAGTTTTCATATGAGCTTTTCATCCTTCATCGACCAGTTTCTGTGACTATTGAGTCTTGTCCATATCTCTCCTTCATGTCCCATCTATATTTTAATGGAAGGAAGTGATGTATGAGCATTGAACAAGGGAGGGCCACAGGGAAAGCTCTATGCTCCCAAGATAATTAAATCAAGCTTTAAAATGTAAATATACCATAAAACAATATTGAGCTCCACTGGTTTTAATTGATGCCCGTCCTGAATGCTCGATGAGGCTGTTAATTTTGACTGATGGCTCACTAAAGCTGCATGATCACTGCAGTGGGCCTGGCAACGGTACCCTTCATATTCCTACCACATGGACAGTTACGAAAAGAGATTTCTTTTTTTTTTTTCAAATGGAAATCCCCAAAATATTAGAGCAGTTTTAAAATAACTAATAACTAGATGAATCATACTTTTTTCATGCAAAGCAGATAATAACATACATTTATGCAAACCAAGGACATGCACTTAATAAACACAAACACACACAGCCACCTGTACATGTCATAAAGTGTCCCCTGTGATCGTTTAACGAATTTCAGCACAGCAGAGTTGGAGCAAATATGGCAGACTGAAGCAGCACAGGCCAGCTCTCACATGTGTTTCGAGTGTCAGCCAATACCCCAGTCCAGCCTATCTCTGCACCCTCCTCCAACTTCATGTTTAACCCTGCCACACACAACGAGAACTGTGACCAGGCTCTATGCCATGCAGACAGACTGGCTCCTGCTGGGTGAGAAGACGGATTTAAGCTGATGTTGTATTGGTAACCAGTGACAGTCCAATTGGCAAAAACGTGTCCCTCCACAGAGCAGCAATGAACCGATTTAATTATAACCTCCCCTATGCTGGTATTTTTTGCACAGCTTTGGGAAATACCATTTGCATGATGTAGCCTTTGAAGGCTGATACAACTAGTGACTAAACAGTGATATTTCCAAAGCTACAACTATATAAATTGTCTGTTTAGTAATTTTAAATCCAACTGTAAACTAAAACAGCATACTGAAATGTCAGATGATGGCAATGAAACAATCTGATTAATCGGAAGATTAACCTGAAACATAATTAAAAGATAGTAATTATTATGGATGCTACACATTAGTTCTACTCTCAAGCCTGCTCATAAACTATGCTATGCTTGTAAATATGAATGTCTAAAATGTTTTTTGAAATATGTTAATTTTCAGCAACAAGATGAGGCATTTCCAGTGGTGGTCAGTCACTTATTTGATTTAAATATTATTTCAAATTATCTCTCAATTATCAGATTTAGCAGCTTTAAACTTGGTGCTTTTAGTCACTGCCTCTGTAAAGTGAGGAGCTTTTTACATCAATGAATTTTGAGGGTTTACAGTTTTGTACTGTGTTGAAGGTTTTGGTATGAATAGTAATTATTATCAATCTTATCAGTAAAAACAATAACATCTATCTTACAGTAGGGCACTGCAAGAAATTCCAGTTAAAACAAAATAAATTATCACATTGTCACGTTAAATTTTACAGTAAGGTACTGGCAGCACAGTAAAAATATAATATAATATAATATAATATAATATAATATAATATAATATAATATAATATAATATAATATTAAATACATATTGAGATGCTACTGTAGAATCATAAGTGATCTGATGGTTCTACAGCATTACTGTAGCTCTATAGATCTTAATGGTATTTCGATATATTCTGGCCCAAAAAGATTCTAGAAAACTTATCTTGTCATCTGAAGGAATCCAGATACTCATTTTCCTCCTTCTCTTCTTTATTATATTTCCATCTTTCTCAGTGACTCTTTCACAGAGAGCCTTTTGTTCTTTTCATCCTCTGTGTCATCTCTCTCATAGTCATTTTGTTTCACCTTTTCTTTACATTACAGATTTACCTGTATTGTTCTTCTCTGCCTGCTAACCAACCAGTTTCTCCAAACTTCCCATACTTCCCTGCTAAATTAACCTCTGTTTATTTTTTTTTATCCAGAGCATGTAGAAACGCTAGTTTATTGATACCATTATTGTTTGTTAGTGATAATGTCTCCAATCATAACTGATGATGTCTTATTCTGTGTGTTTCTTGTGTTTTTATGTAACAAAACTGGTTAATTGGTTGATCTGAAAATGCAAATTTGATTTGTTCTTGTCTCATCTCAACCTAAGTGATACATCTTGTCATCGGATATAATTAACAACCGTCATTGGATATATATATATATATATATGTATATTATATGATATTATATATTTATATATATATATATATAATTTAATATATATATATATATATATATATTATAATATATAATATTATATATAAAAATATATATATATAGTATATATTATATATATTTGATTATACCCTATTTTTTTTTTTTTTTTTTTTTTTTTTTTGCTCTATTAATTTCCCATCTTTTTGTCTCTGTGAAATAATAATGACAACATCAGAATTAAATGGTTTTGTTTAAAATGACATTTCATATTACATAAAGCGTAAGTGTGAAATGAAAAGAGCGCGAGCCTCACTCACAAAAAGGAACTTCTAACAATTGAACAAAAGTAGGTGGCTTCTCACATTTTGGGAGGATAAAGGAGTAAAGCGCTCAGTGCACTGTTCGTTTTAACTAATTATCCTCCACTAATTAATGTGAAGAAAAAGCAATCAAAATGGCTACACCTGTCTAATTACATAGAAGTCAAACTGTGTGGTCTTAGATCCAAGAAAAGGTGAGTGATAGTCTCAAGGCTAGAGTGTGCTGACAACCTGTTTAATTAGATTAAGTAGGGGGTTGTTAATTAATTAGTGTATCATGGTTGGCTGGTAGGATTCTTTACGGACAGAGTTGAAAGGTGCTTTGAAGACCCGTGGTGTAAAAACTTCTAAGACACAAAGTGCTTCTCGCCAGACATTGTTACTGCCAGTATAAAATCCCATTCTTGTAAAGTAAAGCATAAAAAACTGAAGTAAAAGGAAAGTAGTTATAGTTGAAGTGTGGAGTCTTTAAAGCAGAGTCATTGTTAAAAAATGGGAGACAAAAGCTGCAGTCGTTGTTCCGTGCAAAAATGTCTGTTAAAATTTAGCTGAAGTTAATATGAGGTATCATTATTCACTCTTACTAGATAAAGTGGATGTCTTTTAGAGTTATAGACTACAGTCATTGCTCCAACCCGGAAAAAGAATGGTGTGTGAGAAAAAGAAAGAAAGAAAAAAAAAAAGTACATTCCTTTCTAAAAATGAAGTCCTTAGACTAGCTCCTTTACAATGAAGTTGCACTGTGAAGAGATTACTTGGAAGCCATTATGAAATGATGATATATTCATTTTACATTCTACAACCTGGTCATAACAATAATGTACAGCTAGATTATTTAGAACTTGATCTTTAAGATAAAATGACCTGTGGAGTACACAGTAGTGTGAACATCTTGCTGAGTAAGAGTAGTGTTATTACCTGTACTAAAATCAGCATTGGAAGCTGTATAAACAGTCCCTTCAGAATTTTAAAACCCAAAGTAATTATTTATTTTACTGAATTAACTTTTGACTTTGGTCTTCACATTCCGACAGTCTAGTTGGTCATCATATAAGGTGGAACACAAGTCTCAAAAATAGCTGCTCTTTTCAATTTGGGAACCTAAGGCAGCACTGGCACTAAAAAGACCTGCTTTGTCCATTATAGGTATGTTCCAGAGGGAAGATGAAACCTGGGACCTAATTCTCATTGGCACTTGTGCTGGTATATTTAGGCACTCCAAGAGCTGCTGCCTGGGGCCTGGTTACAGAGTGGTTTTAGTGCCATAAAGGAGCTGTTTGAAATCAGCTGAAAATCAGCCTCCTCTGTCTCTCTTCACTGATGATCTTTTTCTGTCTTTCTTTTTTTTTTTGTTAACTGGCACATAGACAAGTGCCACTGAGCAGGAAAAGGCCAGGACAGAGAACACAGTTGTGCCCTTCACCAGTGAATATAATTACTTCAGGACATTTAATGAAACTATGCTGATTTTCTTTTTACATTTACACTATAGAATCACCTGAGTTACACTCCTCAAAATTATATGTCCTTAGAAGACAAAAATATCAATTCAAGGGGGTGAAAAACTCAGTTAAGTTCATTGAGAAATTCTATTTACTAAAATAATTGAAACCACAAACCTTTGGTGCCACAAAGTCATTCCGGATGGTTTGAAGAAAAAACACTCAAGTCAAAACATCATGGATCTAGAAACCTGCACATCTGGTATTTTCACAAAATAAAAGTGACACAATGGAATGCATTGCAGAAAACAGCAATGGTAAATGCTTTTGGGATGGAATAGGAGGACAAAGCCAGTTTGCAGTAAACCAAAAGTGATCACATCCTTACCCCACTCGCTTCTGTATTTAGCCAGTGATGTTGATGGCAGCAGGGCATGGTTGATTTAACATTTTGAATCCAATGAGACAGTCCAAGACAACACTAGCTGTGCTACAAGTTAACTTTGCTCTGATATAACATTAAATTTTGTGCCCACCAACTATAACAATATTGCAGAAGTCTTAGCTCTTGAGAACAAACATAAGTGTTGAGTGCCAAAATGACATCACCACTCTCCTCAGTCCTATGATAGAAGTAAGTTGGCAATCAAACTGAGAGAACAAAACCTTAACATTGCCAGAACAGAAACTGTAAATTAACAAATAAAACAAAAAAACACACCATCGACAGCTGTGGAGCAAAAATGAGATTGTGAAAGTTGAACTAGTGGTTGTGTTGCAACTTTTAAAATAACTTAAACAATAAAAAAAAAGTATTATGTGGAATTTAAGGGGAAAAGTTTGAATGGCTTCTTTAGATATCTTAAAGTTAATTTAAAAAAAGAAAGAAAAGACAAAAGCAGCTGATTCTAAAGGAGTCAACTGGAAATCTTCATCACATTTGACCGATTTTTTAAACAAAATGATCCAAGATTTTTATACAATAAAAAGTTTCACTTATGGCGTCATCTTATGGTGACATGTTGCAGGTTTAAAAAACAAACAAAAAACAAGCAAACAAACAAAAACATTAATTTAGTAGAATCAATAAAAACTTGTCCTTTTAATACTTTCCGTTCTGTAATCCACGTATCTTTTCACCTCCTTTATTAAATATAGCAGAACAGTATGAGGGTTCAGCGGCAGAAACAATAAACCAGTGTTCTTCTATGTCTGTGCCACCCCCTGCCCCTCCTCTCACATGTTGTCAGTGTGTTTGGTGTGTGTTTGTTTGGCGTTGTTTTGATCGCCTATGCTTGTGTGTTTGGGCTGTGCTGGCTGGGCGGTGAGCGTGCCCGGTGCAGAGCTGATGGCGTGCCAAGTGCTCCCTGCGGGCCGACTGTGCCTTCCACTCTGCTCAGCCACCGTGAACGCCGAGCCGACAGACTGCTGCAGGGGGAACACCACTTTCTTTATCCGTCTCTTTCTCTCTCGCATACACACAGAGAAGCTGCATCCTCTTTCCCCATCAGCTTTTTTCTTCCCTTCCCCCATCTTCCTCTCTTTTTTACCATTCATTCCCGCCCTCTTTCTACACTTTAAATCTTTTCCCCTTTTTCAGACTGACTTTTGTTAAATATAAATTTACCTATGTAAAAAAAAAAGAAAAGAAAAGAAGAAACATCTGAATATTGCTAGTTTTCTTTTCAGTTTCATAAACTTAAAAAGATTATCTGGGCACAGTGAAGCAGATCCAGTTGTTAAATGTCTTTTTTTTCAGACATTAGAAAATAACTTGTATTCTTTATCTAGATAACATTTATGTCAATTCAGTGAAGTTAGCTGTGCATAATAATAGTTTATAGTATTTACAGTATTACTGTAAACACTACTGTTGAAGATCTGTGTTGTCCTTACTTATCTCATGTCATAGTAGCTCTTCAGAGATGCCCCATCCCCTTTGGGTTTTACTGGAAGCCCTTGCCCAGGCATTGAATTGCAGTACCTACCGTTCATTAACATTTAGCTCTAATTACCAGGCTCATTAAAGCATTGAATTAGCAGCAAAATTCTTTCAGCCTCCTCTCTGTGCTTAATCGTTAAGCAAATGGAGCGTCACAAGTTTGAAGTGATTACTATTGAGATGTATGTGCCATGGCCTCATGAAATGTCACTCAGCTGCCCTAAAAAAGGAGAGGGAGGAAGGACTGGAAGCAATTTACTTCCACTTGGCGGGAAAGATGTTTTGTGTGCACACAGTGAGGTCGCTTCTACCTTCAAACATCGCACAGCTATTATTCTAGTGCTGCATGCTGTGAGAAACCGTTTCTCCAGAAGGTCAACAACATTTGCATGTAGAGAAAAAAAGCTGGCAGCTTCTTAGGTATCAAGCTTAAAAACATTTCTCACGCATTTGGGTCACTCGCACTGCAGAGCTTCCCCATTAACCATCACATATACATGCACACACACACAGATGAACATGTTACTTTCTGCACCCTGTAAAAGGCAAACATATACACACAAACAAAAATACATGCCGTGCTCCTTAAGATTCAGAAGGTTGGAATTAGGGCTTTTTTAATTGTTTGGTGTTCCCAGGTCGCAAACCTGAATAGGTAATGTCAGAACAATTGATAGGTTAATCTTCTGAGGGACGTGTGGAAAGAAAGCTGTGCAGTGAAGTGTGATTATGTGCGTTTCTATCTATCCCACAACTGATTACCCTTACTTAATTCAGTTCACACTTTTGTTTCACCATGTCCCAACATGTCTTAATACATTTGCAAATGAGGCTAAAATTGAAATGGTAAAATGTAGAACCCAGGAGTTCATACACACTCCATAATTATTAGAATCTATTTCCAACAATGGCTTTTTTGATTTAAATCAGTCAGTAGTTGTAACAATATTGAATGCACAGATGCATACAAAATAATTATGGACAAATTTACTATCACCTACATAAAAAATAGTGCATTTAATAATAGTAATAGTAATAATAAGTAATAGTTCAAAACAGTTAAGCAAGATAGTGTTATTTAGTGATTTCTTTCTTTTATCAAGGAGTCCATTCTTGTCTAAAAAAAAAAACAAAACAAAACAAAAAACCCTCTGCATTATATCTTACATAAGAAATTACGGTGGTGAAAAAAATCAGTTTAGCCAGCCTGCCTCTTAATAACTTATGAAGTCGAGTTGGCTTGTCGTACAAATAAAATTCAGTCATGAAACAAGTCTTTAAAAGTAGATTTATAAATATCAGCGTAGTTGAAGTGTTTTTCTTTTTTTAATTTTTGGGAAATCTTGGGAAATTAATGTGGTGAGTTAGATAACCTTTCTCATTCAAATAATATGGTAAATCTTAAAATGATGTCGATTTAAGTACTTCTTAAAAGTTGCCTGGAAGTGCTTGTTGTTTTTAAAAACTGATTTTTGCTATCTCATAACTAATTATTATGAAAAAAAAGTTTTTTCAGTAAAATGATGATATGAGAACATATGTGAACAGCCTTGAATTAACAGTATTAGTTGTTGTTGATATTCAAAGCTGTCCCTTTGTGGTTTGTTTTTCACCAGTTTTGACCAAGGAGATGACATTTTAACCATGTTTGCTGGGTTGTGAAGGCCTAAATTTGAAGCATAGGCTGACCCATATAGTATGTGAGATCTAAATGAATTGCCTAAATGTAAATATAACTGAACTCAGCCTACCTTATTGGTTGTTTTAGAAAGTCTTTGAACACATTATTAATTAAGTAACAGTAGACATCTGATAGAAACCTTTTTTTGGTTTGTTTTCTTAAACTTTGGATGGCTTAGGGACAACAGGCAACAGGGGCTTCCAGGCAACTTTTAAGAAGTACTTGAAACTGACATCATTTTAACATTTACGATATTTTTTTTGAATGGTAAATGGACTGATTCTCATATAGCGCTTTTCTACTCTCCCAGAGTACTCAAAGCGGTCTATACAACATTGCCACATTCACCCAATCACACCCATACTCACAAGCACTTTCTTTATACATAGTGCTTTCTAAGTACATTCACACACATTCACACTCCGATGGATGCATCGGAGAGCAACTTGGGGTTAGTATCTTGCCCAAGGATACTTGACATGCAGACTGGAGGAGCTAGGGATCCTCCTGAGCTACAGCCACCCCATATATGAATGAGAAAGGTTATCTAACTCACCATATGAACACTGGACAAAAGTCAGTTATTGTATCAGTCTTGATGTCCCGCTGTTCTTAACACTGTTCTTAGCCACAAATGCTGACACAATAATCTGAATTTAACAGTTCAATAAGTTGTTGCCCTTGTCACTGCAAAACTTCACATCTTTAAAAAAAGGTGCACATTATTTTAATACAACTGAAAGTCAGCAAAAACAAATGAAATTAAATTAAGGTATAAATTAAGCTATAAATTAAGGTAAATGCACTATATAATTTGAGTAAGGAAGTTGTTTGCATTTACGGTGCGTGGAAAAAGTTCCATGGTGCAGTGCACAAGGTTAGAAATGCCATGGGTGTTTTACTGAAAAGCAGCAGGAGACAGAGTTAATGTGGTGTATCACTATCCGAAAGACCTGTTCCTATTACAAGCCACTCATCTCCAACAAACTCTCCCATGCCTCTTTCTACCTCTACACTTCTATCTCTATCTGTCTCTCTAGGTCTCACCTCTCTCCATTTCATGGCTGTTTTCTTCCTCTATTTGCTTGACAAGACAATGGATAATAACCCTGGAATAGCACAGAGACCAGCAAATGAGAGTAATCAAGCTGTCTTGTCCTGGTGGCGTTCAGGTTCACTCATCAAACCCTAATTATCACCCTGGAAACCAATGTTCCGCTTTAATTGTTCTGATGAATGAAATATTACAGAGAGGAGTCGGGCTGCAGCCGAGCGGAATAACAGCTTTTAGCCATAAAACACATCGGAGCAGGAGGAGGAGGATGAAGAGGAGGAGTGAAGGTGACTCAGGAGAGAATGAAACAGTGTACGAGAGCTGGACAAAGTCATGGATAAAAAGGAGCTCAGCATGAAAGATGTGAGAAAAAGGTAAAACAAGGTTGAGAATCTGGAGAATGACAGGAGTCACATTCAGCAACTCAATCAAATGGTTCACTTTGGGAATGCTTAAGTGTTGTGTGTTAAATTGTTTCAAGATAACACAGTAAGATGTGTCTATCTATCGATCTATCGATCTATCGATCGATCTATCTATCTATCTATCTATCTATCTATCTATCTATCTATCTATCTATCTATCTATCTATCTATCTATCTATCTATCTGTCTGTCTGTCTGTCTGTCTGTCTGTCTGTCTGTCTGTCTGTCTGTCTGTCTGTCTGTCTCTCTCTATCTATCTATAATCCATTGCATTGATATTGACAAAGAACATCAGTAATCAAATGTTGTACTTAAGAGGCATACATAATTATTTGTATGCTCTTACTATTTATTTTGACTCTCAAAAATTTACATTTGGTACATTCATTTTTTTTTTTTTTATTCCAGTTACACATTGCAAAATCAACAACCTCCAGAAAATAAACCAAGAGTGCATGAAATGAGCTGATTGCACGCACATCTGGTAACAAACTTTTTGCATCTAAAATTGTACCTTTAGGCTGTCAAATGAATGGTGCACAGCCACATGTATGCAAAACCAATTCTTCGTCCTGACTACAAATGGAGCTAGGAAAGTTTTTGACACCTGAATTTATACACAGAGACCTTGCTGTGATATAATGTTGGAAAAAGAGCACAGTCACCAATAAGGGGGCGTATGGGACAGACCCACAGGGGTTAGTAGCAGAATTGATACCACTTCCTTCCCATTCCCCAGTTGTGCCCTGTGCAGATAACGCAGGGGTGGAGCTAAGACAACAGAGGAAGATGAGTTACAGTAGCAGGAGACTAGTATTACACACATAAATAACAGCCACATGCAGGTACAGAATTGAATATGCTGCAGACAAAAAGGAACTGCAAATCTTCATCTATCTTTCTCTGTTTTTCTCATTTTAAATAAAGATTAGATTAAACGACAGATGGAGTGTTACTAATATATGTTATATTTAACAGATGGCACCTGAAAGGCTGGGCAGAGTTGTCCCACTGAATATCTAATTAGGAAAGAGGAAGTAAAAAAGACAAGAACTGTTGAGAGAGGAAAGAAATGAAGTAAACACAACCAGCAACAATAAGAAAAAGGGGTACTGATAACTTGCCTACAAATGCTTAATAAGGTAATAAATTTCCGCTAGGGCACAGGAAATAATACAATCAAATTGGAAATTTAACTTTTGTCACACCAGAAGTTTGTTAACTAAATGGAATAGTGTTGAGTCAGAACATTTTGCTCATTGCGTGACAGGTCTCCCCAAACATCTTTACTTACAGTAAATTATGAAACAGGTATAACCAGTCCTGTAAAACGATTCCTTGTTTTGCATTATTCATCACTTGTAAGTTCATAATAGATTTTATTGCTATACTTATGTGCAGATGCCTGATGCACATATATAAATACTCACATGTAAATATAGTGTATTTGTATTTTTCATGAACGACTGAGAGCTGCTCAGGCTAACCACTGCCTTTTCCTGTCAGATATTGCTAATGAGATTATTTTAACCCTCAGAGTCCTTTTCAAAGCATTTTGATTTAATATGCTGTCAGTTCTGAAATGTGCATTATTAAAAGATGAAACAATTCATCTTGTTCTTCTATCTTTAGTGTAAATCTGATGTTTTTGCAATTTAGCCAGTAATGAGGTGAGATCTAATAGATCTCTCAGTAGAAATTACATATAGTGTATATTTAATTGTGTAATATGTAATGTAATTTAAAAGACAAATCCAGTGACTCATACATGTGTCGTGACCTGTGTTTTTTGTCAGTTTGAGTCTTAGTGTATACCTTCTGGTTTAAATTCTGTTTAAGGATTTTTGTTTTGTTGAATACTTTTTTGGAGGGGCCTTTTTTGGAGGGACACAATACCCAAACTTTTAGTTTGGGTATTGTGTTCTTGGGGTTATAAACATACTTGTTTTTAGTTTAATGTTGTACTCCAAGTACCTTCTTTCATGAAGGTATTGCTTCCACGTATTGTTGCTTCCTGTTTTATTTTGACAGTCATTTGTGGCTTTTGCCTTGTATTTAGTATCCACCAACAGTTTGGATTTTGTCAATTATGTGCCTATTTATCATCATTATTGTTGTTATTGTTGAAAATGTATCTTTCATTTACTTTGTTTTGTCAATGAATCCTTCTTCTGGGTCTTTTCGCTACATCCCATAACAACACACTTTCTATCCTTAGTTATGCTTAGTATGTGCTGAGAACTGAACAAGCTGAATCTTCAAAATTTGCTTCAATTTATCATTAAATGAAAAAAAAGAAGCAATTCACAAATACTTTGGGATGCTGCATCAATAACTGGTGATAAATCACTCCTGAATTGCAAATTTGAACTATTAAGCTAATAAGGCAGTGCAGAGCATGGTGGGTTAACTTCAAACAACAGGAGCAGAGCTCGTAGGAGGTGCATGCAGCATGAGATGAATGCTAAATGTGAAAATTAAACATTCTTATCCAGTGTGTTTGAAACATAATACAAAGATTTGAATACATGCACAACAGAAATGAAAGGTGAAACAAGGCAGTTTAGGTTTCATCACATTATACAATATAGATCAAAGTATACAATACAAACAGCTGAATGTCAATATAATATTTATGTAACAAAAGTATGTCTGACCAAAATGAGTTTGCTGAGACCAGAACTAATGCTTCTTTTTTTCTGGAATGAAAAGTTATTAAATATTCTGGAAAGATTCTGGGTTTCTCTTGATTTCCGTTAGAATACAGGGAATAAAGAGAATAAAATAATTACTTTGCAATCCTAAATGTTAATATTAATTATGAACACCTACAGTATAAACACCTGAATGTTAAATACACATGTTGAAATAACAGCTTGAATTGTAAAGTAATTACATACAGTTTGCATTTGAAAAGTATATAATTTTCAGTTTTTCTTTGTGCAATGTGGATATAAAAAAAGGGCAATTGCTTGAAGCAAGCCAAAACGTAAGTAATTAATGAAGAAAATACAAAAAAACAAAAGAAATAACAAAGAAATAACCTTTTTCATTTTCTATCTCCAAAAAGAAATGGTGATGCTGCTACCATGTTGAAATTAGAAATCTTGTTCCTGTTGAGGGCAACAAGTCCTTGCCTCTTATCTGCAGTCCAGCTGAGTTGCTTGGTCCTATCAGCAGGCTGTTATCTTGGTGCCCTCATAAACCTCAGCACTGTATGAGCTGCCTGGGCCTTATCAGAGTCTGTCCTCCTAGAGAAGGATCCATGGCCGCCGGGCCTTCACCGACCCTGGATCGACCTCTCCTTGGTACTCCTCTTCCAGCCCTGTTGGTCTGTTTTACCTTGAGCTCTCTCACTATCTGTGTCTTTCATTCACTTTCTTTCCATTCAGTTCTCACTCTCTCATTCTCCCAATGTCATGGCAGATCTAGTCAGATTTAAAGAAAACTTACAGGATGTAATTTTAAAAATAAAAAAGGGCCTTTGCTTCTTTTTCCTCAAAGAAGTTTACTTTAAATTTAAATCAAAATGGTCTCCTTAAACATATGTTACCTAATGATGATATTATGTTATGTTAGATGTCCTTGTAATTGTATTCACATTTGGCAACACAAATTTGGCAGCTGCTTAGTCAAAGAATAATACTTTACCACTCTCCCTTTAATTTTTCCTGGAAACCTCATGTTTTCCGCCTGACAGCAACAATATGTCTGCATGTCTTTTCATGCTGGGATGCCACATTGGTATTCATGGTGTGCTGTAGATGGAGCACCAGCATCCAGCATATTACAGCCAACCAATTATTCTGTAACAATAGCGAACATGCATATTAGAAATGTCAAATGAAAACAAACTAAATGTGCTCAGAGCTTTCCCTCCAGAACAGTAACTGGATAAACAAGACCATACAGCTTTGCCACAGTCAAATCATTTCTCCAGCTTCAGTAACATACAAAACATAGATACATATATTTGTAGCAAATTCTAACCAAAATCAAATATTACAACTTGAAGCCAGAAGATCAGTTCATAAAAATCAAAAGCATTACTTGATTTTAATTTGGATGATTTTCACTCTAAGGCTTTGAGTGTGGCTGCAATTTTTAGATCCCTGGAAGGACCATTATGATAATTTGCATTTATGCTTCTGTGATTTTTCAACAGCCCTTAAACTTGGGTACCAAAAAACATGAAATATTAGTTTCTCTTTCAAACTGATGAAAGCGTGATGTCTTGACCACTCAGAATTTTTCAGTAATTTCCAGTTGAAGAGTCACAGTCACAGTTTCTAATAATTCACAAAATATGTGATCAAATAATTTTTAAAAAAACATTATCTTTATGTTAGTATGATATTAAATCTTCCAATAAAATAATATGATGGCTATGTGCAAAACACTGAATGCCATAATTTAAAGCTATTGTGAACACACAGCTATTAAAGGACCAGGATATTTGAGTTTTCAGCATAAAATGAAAAAACAAAATGAGGCAAACAAAACTTTAATAAAATGCAAAGCCATACATAACGTCAATATAATCATATAATCATCATTAATGAAAAAATTGCCTTACACACACTGTATATATGGACCAAATTGCCAATTCATTAAAGTTGACAGGAAAATGAAACACCATCAAAGACCTTTGACGAACCCTTATTTATGGAAAATTGCCTGTCTAGCACCAGCAGTTAAAAAAGGGACATTCATGTGCAAGTAAACCTGGAGAGACACATGCTAATTGACAGGCTCAAGAGGCTGCACTGCACTGGGCAACTGGCAACTCAGGTAGATGTGTGCTGAGTGTAGAGACACTGGTGAGTTTACAGTGGCAGTAATTACCAGAGGTGATGGTGACAGCAGCACTAATGAGTGTTGACAGCCACACCTTCATGGCTGTTTGTTCTAATAGCCTAAACATCAGGGATAGAATTGATTAGTTTCTGCACTCACACACAAACAATGTGGCACACGTGTAATCTGGCCCATGGCACTAATGGGCGATGTTCATAATACTGCGTGCACACACAAATGTACAGATTTCATTAAAAGTTGAATAAAATATTTTAATCAAATCGATTTTCTGACATTGTTTTTATAACTGCAATGTGTTCCCACTGAGCATCTCGATATAACAGCTGTGCTTTGGACACCTCAAGTGTAAAGTAAGTGACATGCGTGCAAATCTGAAGCAGGCTCAAATCTTTAAGAATTCACTCTGAGGAAAATTACGTTTTTAACCTGGTAACATGTCGACACAGTGTTTTTCTAGAAGAAATATTTAAGAGACAGAAGCTATTGACATGGTTTAGCATTTTTGACTTGTGAATGTATGAAAATAACAAACTAGAAAAATTATTTCCTTACACCAACATTATCAGTTGTTTTAATGCTATAGATCAGGGGTGTCCAATCCCAGTCCTCGAGAGCTACCGTCCTGCAGCTTTTAGATGCATCCTTGTTCCCACACACCCGAATCAAATGAATGGCTTGTTATCAGGCCTTTGCCAAACACGATGGCATGCTGAAGAGGTAATCAAGCCATTTGATTCAGTTGTTTTGGAGTAGGGATGCATCTAAAAGCTGCAGGATAGTAGCTCTCGAGGACTGGGATTGGGCAGCCCTGCTATAGATCCTGCTATGAGTGGGATGTGGAGAACCACACCAGTCCCAACCTCACCCTTGGTTTGTGCACAGCAACAACTTTTCATAAAGAACTGTGTCCCAGAAATATGTTTTTTAAGCATTTGGTTTCCAGGAATAAGGTAAGCTGCAGGAAGATAAATTAAGATACAATGAAATGACATAGCCCACAAATTATGACTTTGCAGGATTTCTTGCAACTATATTCTGAAGATAAGAGAGACTGGTGTGATAATAATAATTACAACTGCTCTAAGTGGCAGAGCGAGGTTTCTGAAATGCAAGATTGTCTGTAAATATCATTGTTCATTATAAACATAATGTTATTTTAAATACAATTTGGAATGCATGTAGAAATTTGTCTTTTAAAGATGGAATGTTTTTTAACAATTGTATTTTTTCACTTTCCAACTGCACACAAAAAAGCATAATACAAAGATGTTTTTAATTTTTCTTTCAGTACAACGATAGTTGGTGAAGAAAAGTCTAATGCAGTTGACCCCTAGGGCATAATATTGCAGGGTTGAATGCTTCTAAAGGGTTTATAATGTCAAAGGCCCCGACCATCTATGGTAAGTTATTTATAAAGTGCTACTTGTAGAAGAAAATTTGCAGACTTGCCAGTCGTACACAAGGGAAACAATGAAGTTCTATCATATTGTCAAAACACGGTAGAGTGCAGGACCCAAATGGCATCCCTGATGAGGATCTTGATACAGGAGCCAAACAGAAAGTCCAAGCTGCAAGAAAACAGCAACAGTCACAAGAGTACACAAAGGAAATCACACGGGGAATCTCAATAACCACTGTGACAAAGACTGAGATCAAGGCAAAGACTGTTGATACAATGAGGGGCGGGGTAATCAGGGAACGGAAAGAGCTGAGGGAATGAGACAAAGGTGTAAAAAAGACAGCCGCATGAGGGATCCAAACTCCAGCGACAACTAACTACTAAAATACAATAGAAACTAACCGAAAAGATAACTACTAAGAAGAAAAACAATAACACAATTACAAGTTTTCCACTGATGCACTGGTGGTTAGAGTTGGGCTGTAATCACTAGTGCATTTACTTTGAATTTGACACTAATAATTAAGCATTAAGTATATTTAGAAGTTTGAGAGATATAAGAACTTTGCCACTTGGGGTCAGAGCGGTCACAACAGGGTAAAAGTGTGGATGTTTGTGAAATGACGAGTTTCACGATGAGCCAAATGCCCAATTCATTCTAAAAGCTATGAATGGTATGGAGAAGACTATGAAAAAAGGAACGCCAATGAGATTATGGTAATCAACAGATAACAGTAAATTTTAAGCAGTATGGAATAGTATTAAATGTAAAATAATAAAAAAAAACACAAGGCTCAAATGACTTTTTATAGACTAAAACACAATCCAAGATCCAAAATGATACAGTTTTCAAAATAAGTAAAGCCAGGAAACTCTCTATAAAATATGTAATCTAATTCAATTCAATTCAATTTTATTTATATAGCGCCAAATAACAACAAAAGTCGCCTCAAGGCGCTTCATAGGTACAGAGAAAAATCCAACAATCATATGACCCCCTATGAGCAAGCACTTTGGCGACAGAACCAGGCTCAGGGACGGGCGGTCATCTGCTGCGACCGGTTGGGGTGAGAGAAGGAAAACAGGATGAAAGACATGCTGTGGAAGAGAGACAGAGGTTAATAACAGATATGATTCAATGCAGAGAGGCCTATACATGCTTCCCTTAGGCAGCATCATTAGAAGACATAGCATAAATTTTCACTGCTATGCAGATGACACCCAGCTCTATCTGTCCATGAAGCCAGATAACACACACCAATTAGTTAAACTGCAGGAATGTCTTAAAGACATAAAGACCTGGATGGCCGCTAACTTTCTGCTTCTTAATTCAGATAAAACTGAGGTTATTGTACTCGGCCCTGAAAATCTTAGAAATATGGTATCTAACCAGATTCTTACTCTGGATGGCATTACCTTGGCCTCCAGTAACGCTGTGAGGAACCTTGGAGTCATTTTTGACCAGGACATGTCCTTCAACGCACATATTAAACAAATATGTAAGACTGCTTTCTTCCATTTGCGCAACATCTCTAAATTAGAAATATCCTGTCTCAGAGTGACGCTGAAAAACTAGTTCATGCATTTATTACTTCCAGGCTGGACTACTGTAATTCATTATTATCAGGATGTCCAAAAAACTCCTGAAAAGCCTTCAGCTAATCCAAAATGCTGCAGCAAGAGTCCTGACAGGGACTAGAAAGAGAGAGCATATTTCTCCTGTTTTGGCTTCCCTTCATTGGCTTCCTGTTAAATCCAGAATTGAATTCAAAATCCTGCTCCTCACATACAAGGTCTTAAATAATCAGGCCCCATCTTATCTTAATGACCTTGTAGTACCATATCACCCTATTAGAGCACTTCGCTCTCGCTCTGCAGGCCTACTTGTTGTTCCTAGAGTATTTAAAAGTAGAATGGGAGGGAGAGCCTTCAGTTTTCAGGCCCCTCTTCTGTGGAACCAGCTTCCAGTTTGGATTCGGGAGACAGACACTATCTCTACTTTCAAGATTAGGCTTAAAACTTTCCTTTTTGCTAAAGCATATAGTTAGGGCTGGACCAGGTGACCCTGAATCCTCCCTTAGTTATGCTGCAATAGATGTAGGCTGCCGGGGGATTCCCATGATGCATTGAGTTTTTCCTTTCCAGTCACCTTTCTCACTCACTATGTGTTAATAGG